>NW_007257178.1:3611-62651 GCF_000164805.1 Carlito syrichta | reverse complement strand
GATTTTTGAATTATTGTAGAGATGAGGTCTCGCCAAGTTGCCCAGGCAGGTCTCGAACCCGCGGGCTCAGGCAATTCACTCACCTCGGCCTCCCAAAGGCACGGGATTACAAGCTGAGCCACCGAGCCCAGCTCCCACACCTTTAAAATTAAAAAAAAAATCGGCCAGGTCAAAAAAAAAAGAATTAATAGACACAAAGTCAGGATGGAGGCCAAGAATAGAATGGGATGGCAAGGTGAGGAAGAAATATTAACTTAGGAGAAACTTAGGATGTGTTTTTGTTTATTTATTTATTTATTTATTTTTTGAGTTGGAGTCTCACTGTCACTCAGGCTGGAGTGCAGTGTTATGTTCACAGCCAAAACAGCCTCGACCTGCTGGACTCCCATGATCTTTTCATCGCAGCCTTTCAAGTAGCTGGAAGTTACAGGTGCGTGCCACCATACCCAGCTAATTTTTTTTTTTCTTTTGAGTTGGAGTCTCACTCCATCACCCATACTGGGGTGCAGTGGCATGCTCCCGGACACCTCATCCTTGACCTTCTGGGCTCCAGCGATCCTTCTCTCAGCCTTCCAAATAGCTGGATCTACAGGCACACACTAACATTTATTGTAGAGATGAGGGCTCACCGAGTTGCCTAGGCTGGTCTCGAACCCATGGGCTCAGGCAATCGTCTGACCTCGGCCTCCCAAAGTTCTGGGATTATAGGCATGAGCCTCCATGCCCGGCCTGATTTTTTTTTAATTGTGTAGAGGAGGTCTCACCAAGTTGACCAAGGCATTTCTATGAGTATTTGCTTTAAATTTATTTTAGAATATATACTTATTTGTGTGTCTGTTATTTCACAATGTTTAAAGATAAAAAGCAAAGCTGGATACAACATAAAATTATAAGAATGTCAAATTTTTCATCCAGAGGCAAAGATCAATGGTCAGAGACAAAATTAATTTAGAAGAAAAATATGAAAAACAATAACAGAAATAGAAAAAATAAAAATCTCCCAATTCATTTCAGAAGTCAGGATAACCATATACAAAAATCAAATATCTAAGTCAGCTGTGACTATAAATGAAAGATTCAAAATAAAATATTAAACATTAAACTAAATAATGTATTAAAATATCATTTATTTTGAACAAGTTAGTTTTATTCCCAAAATTAAAAAGTTTAACATGAGTAAGTCTATTATTGGATAAGTAAATATTATAAGAAAAAAATCCTAATTTAAACTGTTAGCAAGTCAGGCATAGTGGCTCATGCCTGTAATCCCAGCACTTTGGGAGGGGGAGGTGAGAGAATTGCCTGAGCTCAGAGGTTCGAGACCAGCCTGGGCAACTTGGTGAGACCTCCTCAATACAATTAAAAAAAAAAAAACCAGCTGGGTGGGGTGGTACGTGCCTGTAGCTCCAGCTTCTAGGAAGGCTGAGGTGGAAGGATGGCCTGATCCCAGCAGGTCGACACTGGGGTGGCCATGAGTGTGCCGCTGCACTCCAGTCTGGGCGACAGAGTGAGACTCTGACTCAAAAAAAAAAAAAAAAAGTAAGCAAAAGCACTTTAATAACCTTAAAAATTGTAGCTAACAGAAATCTGGCAAACTGATGAATGTGAGCTGTAAAATAGTTCACCAGTCAAGAGTAAGTTAGTGACTCCTAAATTCACCATTTTGTTTTGCTAAAGCTGTAGTCAATGCAATAAGAAAATTAAATAATATAATAATATTAAAGTACTGTAATTTAAATACTTTATAAGCGTTTTCCTAGGACATTCAAAAAGAACAGGTAAACATTTTTTTGAACTAATGTGGAAATTCATCAAAATGGTTTGATACAAGATAGGTACTTTGCTATTTATTAAAAATGCCAGTTCAAGAATAGAAAAAATAAATTCCATTAAAAATAAAATCTAGAAGATGAATGGGACAAGGGCAATTTAATGGAGAAAGGATAGTCTTTTCAGCAAATGATGCAAAATCAACTAGACATCCATATGAGAAAAAATGAACTTAGATTCATACTTTATATCTAATTTAAAAATTAACTCAATTTGAAAGGAAGATACACATTGTAGAATGTAAAACTATAAAACTTCTACAAGAAGTATAGGAAAAAATTTTGCAATTTTGGGTTAGTTCTTAGATATACTGTTGAAAGTACAATACATAAAGTAAAATTTTATATTAATAACTTGTCCCCATCAAAATGAAAAGCTTACTCTTCAAAAAAGACACTACTGAAAGAATGAAATGATAAGCTACAGACTGGGAGATGACATTTGCAAATAGCTTATCTGTTACAGGATTTTAATTGAAGCAGGATTTAGAATCATAATTAAAACTTAAAAGTGTTCCTCAATCCAACACAGTAGAAAACACTTTTATACAATGTAACTCATTTCAGAGCAAATTACCTGGTCTGGTTCAATTTTTAAATTAATTTTATACTTTTTTGACTATAGAAATGGCCTCTCCAAGCCTATGAGCAGAAGCTGGATTATTATGAACACATAGGGGAACGTCTTTGATGGTTAATAGAGGAAATAAATCATTTTTTTCAACAAGTGTTGATCTAATTTATTACATATAGGAATTAAGAAGTCATGACTGAATTTCATTTCTTTATCAAATTGCCATATGTAATACACATGTTTTTATCAACTTTACTTTTTTTTAAATAGATTTGAGGCTCACAATGTCAGAAACTGTGCCTAAATTTGTTAAATAAATCTCTTCACATTGTACCATAGTTACACTGAAACTGCACAGGTTGTGGAAAAAACATTATTAATTTTATTTTTTTTTGAGTTGGAGTCTCACTCTGTCACCCAGACTGGAGTGCAGTGGCCACTCCCAGTCACCACAGCCTCGACCTGCTGGGCTCCGGTGATCCTTCCAAGTAACTGGAACTACAGACGCCTCAACCTTCCAAGTAGCTGGAACTACAGACGCGTGCTACCACGCCCGGCTATTTTTAAAAAAATTTTATTGTAAAGATGAGGTCTCACCAAGTTGCCCAGGCGGGTCTCGAATCCATGGGCTCAGGCAATCCACTCACCTCAGTCTCCCAAAGCGCTGGGATTACAGGCTGAGCCACCGAGCCCAGCTAAACATTATTTATAGTAAAATCACCACAATAATACTCAAATAAAAATATAAGACATTGGCAATGTTATCCTCTGAACCAAAAACAAAACATAAGCTCATACTCTTATGTGATATTAAAAAGAATATTGTGATCACTTTGCTTAATTTTTCAAATAATGAAACATTTATTCACATGTATTGTATTATAAGTTATTTGGAAGCATAATGTCAGTAAATAGTAAGCAACCTTTGGTTTAACATATTGGATAGTATCAGAGATTTGAGCTAAAATGTGTGAAACACTCTAAAAACTGGTATTCATGCTACAATTAGAAGGAAAGTAGCCTATCATTTTCCTCTACAGGAAGGAATTCTGTAAGTTGTAGTGCATATTAATTAATTTAATCTGTAAAGTTTGACATCTACAGACTCTGTTAATTTTAAGAAATTCATTCCTCAGGATGAAAGCTGGAATGAGTGATATTGTTTTCCTTGAACTGTGTAGGGTAAATGCAGGGCATATACCCTACTCAGGGTAAATGCAGGGCATATACCCTACTCCCCCTCCCCTGTGGATGACTGTTCCCTAACTGGGTGGATGAACCCCGGCCAAGGCCATCTCCTCCCAGTCAAGATGTTCCTGGAGTCATGCACACCCCATACTCAAGGTGGTTGCTAAGAGAGTAAACATCATTGTTCCTACCTCTTGCATATATTGCTCCTGTTCTTGTCTTACTCCCTTCCCCCACCCCTGCACACCTGGGGATATATAACCTCTCCTAACATCTGCTAGAGTGTGGAGAACTTTGTACTGCTGCCTGCCATTGATCCCTCCTGTAAGTATTAACAAACCCATGTCTTTGCCAATCTGTCCTCTGGGTAATTTCTTTGGAATAGGTAAACATCACATGAGCATCTAGTGGAATTTTAGGTTTCCATATTACAGTTGGCATAGTCAGTAAGATATTCTGGAGAAAATCCCCTTTGAGTCCATGGAGGTAGAGGTGTTGGGAGTATGAGGTATGTTGCTGGAGGAAATACCAGGTCAGGCCACTGATTCAATGTGGTTTGACATCACCAGCTTAGTGAATGGCTGGGGACTGCAGCAGGGAATATGGGGTATCTTGAAAATGCCAGCTGGGTTGCTGGAGGTTCTACAGACAGTATAGGAGAAGGAGGGGTTTAAGAAAAATACAAAAGGAGTATAAGGCAATGACAGTGGCAGTGGTATGGTCGCTACGGGGATAGTGGCTGGTTACTGAGGAGATAGAAGCCCAAAATCATAACCAATGGCTACAGGAAGAGCTCTGGTTGGAAAGGAAGGTTAGACTAATCCAAGCAGACAGTAAAAGAGTTGGTCACCCGCCAGTTAGAATGAATATCCGAGTAGTTGCATGCCTTAGCATGCCAGTTTGCAAAAGTGAAATGACTGCCAGATCCTAAAGTAAACTCAGATTCCTCTTCCTAGAAGGGAGAGGGTCCTATAGAGGCAGTGGATAAAGGGGGTTCTAGAGACCGAGAGAGCCTTCTCTCAATCATAAAGAAGTCAAAGATGAACGAGGAATGCTTAGAGGACGTCAACCCTTCAGATCCCACTCTTTGAAATGTTTGCACATCAGCGCATGACCCTACAAGTCAGCTGAGCTGGTGAAATTGGCTATGAAATTCCACCAGAAAGGACAGAAAGTGTATTGCAGGGTGGCTGTTGCAACTCTGGGTTGCAGGAGCTGATGGCATAGTGTCGTCAAGACTAGAGATGGCTAAAATGGCATCAGTAACCAATCATCCCTCCCTTAGGCAACATATATATGGTGCAAGGTGACATGAGGAAAACGCATCCCTTTTAATGTGGATGATGGTGGGATGCTGGGCTGCCTGACCCGAGGAAGGAAGAATTCGGGGAATTACTCCTTGATGGTCAACCATGGAGGAGTTGCAGGAGTTGGGAATAAGGTATGCCATCATTAAAGAGCCCTTTGAAGGGTCAAATATGATTAACTCTTTTGGAGAGATGAAAGATATGATACAATAGGCTCCCAGCTCTGTGCATGGCATGTTGATCTTGGTCCTCTCCCCCTTGGTTAGGCACCCCATATATGTGGCTGCCCAAGCTATAGCCGACTTAGGTGAGACAGAGCTCATATATCAGAAAAGATGGTAAGGGATCAGAAAAGTGAAAGAAGCTGGGATTGAGGAAGCCAAGATGGGGCAACTACATGTGAAGGAACTCATTAAGCGGATCAGAAAGCAATTGTGGGTTGACCTTAGCTCAATGCTGTGTTATTACAACCTTCAGTCCTTGCTGAAGAAGCGAATAGAGGTGCGGATCACTTAGGGCCCCACCTCATGCCTATGAGATTTTCTGACCATCACCTGGAAGGAGAGGTTGCATGGTTTCCCCTTATCTGGAGCCAACAGCCCCACCAGAAGAAGAACTAGATTTCACTTTCCCATTCTTTCAAGCCTAGGAGTAGAGCCAAGGGGTAGAGAGATTGCCAGCCATCTCTGCTGACTGGAGGCCCCATATTGAGCTCCATATTCCTGGTACTCGAGGAACATTCCATGGGCGATTGCCTTGGTGGATACTGGATTAGAATGAACTCTGGTTTGTGGAAGCCCAAGTTCAAAGGGCCCCTGGCTGCCATAGGTGGGTAGGGAGGACAAGCAACTGGTATACAGAAAGTGAGTTTGACACTGGGAATCGGTAGACTGTGGGAATGTACAGTATAGATATCCCCAGTTGAGGATTGTATATTTGGGACTGATATGTTACGAGGGTTGTCTGCATACTAGTACTGGTGAGTTCTGGTTATGGACAGGAGTGGTGAAGGCAGTCCTACAACGCAAAGTCCTATAATCCCCGGTACAATTGCCAGTGTCTCAAAGAGCAGTGACTACTAAACAATACCGGCTAGGGGCCATAAAGAGATTGAGGAAACAATCAAAGAATTGGCTAAGGTGAGCAGAGTAAGGCCAGCCCACAGTCCATTCAACTCTCCAGTATGGTGGGTGAGAAAACCACATAGTAAATGGAGAATGACAGTTACACGTTGTAGTGTCTTTCATTACTGATATATTGGAAAAGCTAAGGACTGAGTTGGGTACCTACCATGCTGTATTGGCTTTAGCGAATGCATTTTTCTGGTCCTGATATTCACTCTAACAGCCAAGACCATGTGTCTTTACCTGAGAAGGACACCAGTGGAACTTCATCGTGTTACTTATGGGCTACTAACGCAGCCTGATCGTTGGCCATGGAATGGTTGCTGAGGATTTGGGGAAATGGACATCCTCTACCTCAGTGAGAGTGTTCTGTTCCATCGGTCATTGGTGATATCGTGCTAACCTCTGAATCTCTTTCAGACTTAGAAAAAGCAACACTCATTGCTCACCTGCAGGAAAGTGGGTGGATGATACACCAGACCAAGGTCCAAAGGCCTGGATTTTCGGTCAAGTTCTTGGATGCTGTTTGTTTAGGTAAGACTAAAGTGACTTCATCCGTTGTGATAGGGAAAATCCAAGTCTATTTCAGGCCTGTCACTGTGAAGCAGCTACAAGAGTTCTTGGGAATATTGAGCTACTGGAGAGTGTTTATAACCCATTTGGCATAAACAGTCCAACCCTTATACTGACTTATTAAAAGGGGAGCATGATGGGACTGGACTTCAGGGTGCCTAGCCACTTTTGATTCTGCAAAAGCAGCAACAGGGGGATTGCAAGCATTGGGCATTCTAAATCCAGCACTTCCCTGTGAATTGGATGTGAACATCTCCCCAGCAGGCTAGGCCTGAGGGCTTTGGCAATAACAAAGAAGGGATCATCTCCCAATAGAGTTCTGGTCACAAATCTGGAAAAGAGTGGAAACCCACTACAGCCCAATTGAACAACAAGTAAACATCATTTATCAGGTGCTGCCAGCTACCAAACCCATCACTGGACAAGAAGTTTTTTGATAGTCAAAACAATCCTGCCAACTGCATGATGGATTCATAACTTCTCCATGCAACCTTGTAGTTCTAGTGCATAGACAGCCACAGCAACTATGTGAAGGGCTTTCCTGCAACAGTGCAGTAAGTTATCTACCAATCCTTTGAGTCACAAATTCCAGCAGCTTCTGGACCCAGTCACATTAGTAGACTCCAGTGAAGTGCCCATAGAATCCACTGTCTTGACACCTTTGCCTGTTAAGGAAAGGGTTCCGTCAGTGCCCCGGTAAACTGATGGCTCCAGATGAGGGCAATCCTCTCCACCCCCCAACCCACTGAAGAACTATCACATATCACCCAACCACCAATACTATTTAGAAGAATGCTGGCACAGGGCAAGGATGTCAGTGGGAAGAGCCACAAACACTGTGAATGATTATAGCCAAGGAAAAATCCCAGTAACAATCTGTACTGACAGTTGAGCAGTGTTTTAAGGGTTTTGCATTGTGGCTGCCACAGTGAAAAATGCAAGACTGGCTGCTAATAAATAAGCCCTTGGGGGGACATGTGGCAGAACCTCTGTGACCAGAGCCAATCCATGTTACTGACTGTCTATCATGTGTCAAAGCATAACCCTTTATTCAGTCCAAGAAATGATAAAACTGATGCTGTAGGTGGTTAAAGGATGCTCCAGCACAGGGTGTGGCCATGTGACTATACAAGAAAATGAAATATGTCAGACAAAAGACACTATAAGAATTAGCAAAGACTGGGCATTGCCAATTAGGTATGTGGACGTTGTCCTTGCCAACACTGTGCTATTTGTGTGAAGCAACACTACCAGAAGCTGCCACAGGAGAAGGGGTAGGTGAGGAGAGCATTAAACATATGGCAAATAGACCCTTCTGATGAGGACTGCTTCCCTCATCAGAAAGGTCACGAAATGCACTGACCTGCATGACACCTGCTCAGGTATCATGCAGGCAAACCTCAGTGAGTGAGCCACAAAGCAAACCACCATCAGAGGACTGTCTTGGCTTGTGGTGGCATATGAGACTCCAGAAGTCATTAAAATTGATAAAGGGACTCATTTCATAGGACAACATATACAGTAATGGGCTGATGGTCATTTTACCTGGAGATCCCTATAATCCCACCGGGCAAGTCTGATCAAATGTTATAATGGCCTTCTAAAGGCTGCCTCACGGACCAAGTAACACTCATTACAGGGAAGGACCACTTGCCTGGCAGATATCCTCTGCATTTTGAATGAATGCCCTTGGACCAGATGATCCTCACCCCTGGGAACCTTAATATAGTCATGGACCACTGCCAGAAGGCTCTAAATAAAGACCACTGAAACCTCTTTAAGGCCACACAGTAGGGTAATGAGAATAATTTGTTTTTGTCAGCTCCATGGAGCATAGTACCTGGGGCTAATATACTCTATTGGTCTTGGAAAACACAAACCAAACTACATGGTGCTCTTTGTTGTCCCCTTGGGGAGGGGGAGGCTGTAGAAAAAGTATTAGAAATATTCACCTCTGCCATAGGTCAGTGGACCAACATAGTCAAGTGCGTAACTTATACAGATCAGATCATTTATCCTGCAACAATACTAATGTCCTTATGGAATTTTAGGATTCCTCTCTGGTCTCTAATATTACTGAATAAGAGGGCTCCTGTACATTACAGAGCATGGTATGTAAAACCCAGGTAGTCCCCCATAAGTGTGAGTATTCTGTCTCAAGACAAAACTGTTGCATGTGTCCTGCCTGGCCAACATGATTCGCCTCCGTTGGTACCTGTTAAACGTCTCTCTTATCACCCTTAGCCTGGTTACAGGAAGTACCTACCTGCAATGAGCATTGAATTTGGTGTGAGTTCACAATCAATGGGCCTGCTGGGTCTGCTTGGAATTCCCTCTATCTGTTATGTCTAGTCTACTCTGGACCATGCAAGTTGCAAACCAGACTGAATGGGGGTGCCTCCAGGAATGGAATAACTAAACTCCCACCAACACGACCAAACAACAGAAGTTTCTGTCTTGGTTAAAGAACAAGTAGAACAAACACGCTGGGGCATTTGGTGTGGGATGGGGAGGAGTGGTTGACTGCAGTTCTGATGCAAGTACGAACTCCCTATATCCTGTGCATAGAATGGAGAAACGGAACCCAAAATGAGAGCAAGCAAAAAGTTGGGCAGTCTCCAAGGGAGCTATGCCTCAACATCTCCATGCTGGACAGAACTACTCTTTCAGGTGTGGGGTTCATCCTGTCTATATTCTGGGACACCCTGTGGGCATGAGGATCCCTGGGCTGGCCTTATTTACCATCCAATTAGATCAGGAGGTGCACACCGGATGGCCATGTGTCCCTGGCAGAGGACTTAAAACCCTCCCCTACCTAACCTAGTAATGAGGATGCATTCTCTGCTCACCATGACAACAGTGCAATATTACAACCAGGAAACTGACATAGATAAACTGACATTGACCTAGTTCAGATTTCACCAATTTACATACTCTCGTTTGTGTGCGCATATTTGACTCTGTGATATTATCGCATGTGCAGATTCATGTGACCACCACCACAGATAAGATACAGAACTCTTTCATCACAAGAATCCTTTGTGCTATCCTTTGTAGACAATGAACTCCTTCTCTCCTTTCTTCCCTAATCCCTGGCAACCACGACTGTGTTCTCCATCTCTATAATTTTTGCACTTGAAAAATGTAGTATAGGTGGAATTCTATAAAAATATAACCTTTCGACACTGGATTTTAAAATTTGGCATAATTCCTTTGAAATTCATTTAATTTGTGGCACATGTCAATAATTTGTTTATTTTTGTTACTGAGTAGTATTCTGTGGTGTTGGATGTACTATCGTATTTTTCAACACTTTCAAGTACTTTGCTTCTTTTTTTGAAAAAATATTATTCTATATAAACCTGTGAAAAATAATTTTTTTGTTACTGCTGGAATTGGTTATAAAATTCTTTAGTTGCTACTTTTTTTCTTTATTTTAAAGATGTGGGGTAAAATTCAGGGTTAGGTATACAAATGTTCATTATGCAGGTACCTTTGTTGATGAAGTGTGCCCCTCCCTCAACTGCCAATCCCACCCCCCACCCCTGGCAGTTTCCCACTACTGCCAATCCCTTTCTTATAGGATTATGATAATTGTTCAAGGTCTGCTTATGAGTGAGAACATATGGTACCCTGTTCTTTGTTTCTGTGATAGATCACTGAGTATGATAGACTCCAAATCCATCCAAGTTGCCGTGAAAGTCCATATGTTGGTCCTTTTTTATGACTGCATAATATTCCATTGTGTATATGTACCACATTTTTTTTTGAGTTGGAGTCTCACTCTGTTACCCAGACTGGAGTGCAGTGGCTGCTCCCAGTCACCACAGCCTCGACCTGATGGGCTCTGGCGATCCTTCCGGCGATCCTTCCACCTTATTCTCACCCTTCCGAGTAGTCGGAATTACAGGCATGCGCTACCACGCCTGGCTGATTTTTTGATTTATTGTAGAGATGAGGTCTCGCTGCCCAGCCAGGTTTCAAACCCACAGGCCCAGGCAATCCACTCACCTCAGCCTCCCAAAGGCGTGGGATTACAGGCTGAGCCACTGAGCCCGGCTCACATTTTTTTTTTAATCCAGTCCAACTTTGATGGACAGCATGGTTGGTTCCATGTTTTTGCTATTGTGAATAAAGCTGTAACAAACGTGTGTGCAGGTATCTTTTTGGTAGAATGACTTGAGTTCCTCCAGGTATATTCTCAATAGGGGGATTGCTGAGTCATATGGAAGGTCAATTGCTACTTTTTAAATTCGAAGTTTTATAATCATCTTTCATTGTATCTGGCAACTAGTATTGCATAGAAAATATCACAGGACATCATGATTCGTATGTTTCTAATTAACCTATTTCTATCAATTAAACCATAAAACAAATATTTGGGTTGTTAGAATTAGCTTATATTCTACTTCATGTGTTATGTTATATGTAATTATATATAGCTATATATAAAATGCATTATATAACATAAAATTTGTTACATAATTTTGCTAAACATATTATAATTATGGACTATATAATTGCAAAAATAGGAATACAAATATTACCTACAACTTTTTCTTTATTTTCAAGGAAATTTATATAAAAGAGAGGTAGACATTTATACTCAACCTGTGATTATGAGCCAATTCTATAGTATATTACACATCACATAGCATTTACCTAAGATGTTCTCCATGGATCTTGCAGATAAAAATTATTTAAAAAAAAAATCAACTACCATTAAAAAGTCACATAATTTACCTAGGGTCAGTCCACACTTTATTTTCTGAGACACTATCTCATGATCTTCACTTGACTTACGTATGCACTTCAAATTTGTGAACTGCTAGTGTTTCTATGAAAGCATCTCTTCTCCTCAATCTCATTTTCTCTCTTCTACTTTTAAATAATCACATAATTGCTTATTTTTTAATTCATCCAGTGGTTGTTCTCTCCATCTTGTCTTTATCATATAATACTTATTCTGCTGCTAAGGAATGCCATTTGTATCTTTGAGCAACATTTTCAAGTGCTTTATTTCTTTTTTAAAAAAATAAATATTATCCTATATAAGCCTATGAATAATAAAATTTTTTGTTACTGCTGGAATTGTTTATAAAATTCTTTAGTTGCAACTTTTTAAATCCAAAGTTTTGTAACCCTTTTGTCAGTGTACTTGGCAACTTGTATTGCATAGAAAATACCACAGGACATCATGATCTGTACATTTGTAATTAATCTGTTTTTATAATGCTGTTTTTTATTTGAACTTTTAATCTGGGTGGTTTAAATATTTTGTCAAAAATTCTGTCTAGTATGGGTTTATTTTATTTACTTTTTTCCTCCTTAGAAAAACCTATGAACTGACTCAATTTGGATGCACAAGTCAATTTAACTCTTGAGATTATTTGAAACCTGTTAATCTTCTATTCATTTCCTGTTTTTCTTTCCAAAATAGCCATTTATATATCTTCCCTCTAGTAGTTTTTATTGCTTTACCCTTTTATTTTCATAGAAATCTGCTTTTTGTCCTTCCTACCAGTGCTTTGATTTTGTCCTGCAACTCTTCTCTCTTCTGCTTACTTATTTTCCATAATTTATCATAATTCCACACTTGCATTTCAAGTTTTCCCTTTTTCTCTTTTATTTCAGTTTTCTCACTTTTTATCTCACCTTGTTGTATCCTGTTGGATATTTTCTACATGCTGCCCCACCATTATCATTTTTACAGACACACATCACCTTATTTTTAAACTCAATTTTAAAGAGTCTGAATCTGCTTATACACTATGTTGACAATATGAAGATATGGTTCTTGCTTCCATTTTCTGTTCTTATGTGTGATGTTGAATCTTTTCCAATTAGTGCAGTTTCCAGTTTCTAGAATGCTTTGGCCCAAGTTTTTGTTCTTCAGCAGTTGTATCTTCAAAAAGCTCCCAGTGGCAGATTCTCATTCATTCTGAGTTAATTCAATACACAAAAACCTAAAATTCTCAGAGCTCTGTTTCCTGGGTTTTGCAACAAATAAGAATAAACTGGTTTTAGTAGAGGGAGGGTTTGGGCAACTGCGCTTAGAATGTTTTCTAACTCACTCCATTCTCCATGGTTTAGTTATTGGAGAAAATACATCTCAAAATGTATTGCAGCACATCAGATGTTTTGTTGTTTATGCCTCTTTCCTCATTTTCAATTTCTTTCTAATTAGAAAATACAGACAGATGTGACAAGGCTGGAGATTGAGGAAATTTTGTGATGCTTCACCAAAAAAATATGTAGAATGGTAAAAGTAGCAAAGTCCGATTTTGAATAGTAGAAGAGATATGTAATATTTTCTGCTCTTATATATTGGCTGCTCTATGATGTGAAGCTTCTTTAGTAACTGAAACCTGGGTAGATTTTCTTTTTTCTATCAAATTCCAGATACTTTGCAATCAATGTCAATTCTTTCCAGATCCTAGAGTTAAGGTTTACGTAAATTTAGAAGTTTTTGAAACTTTTAATAGCTTTCATTTTTTAAACTTTTACTTTGAGAAAAGTTTATAAAAACTGAATTAAGGGTTGCTACTTTGATGTTGAGGCCTGTAAATTTTTTAAATAACACATAATCTATAAAGAACACATAATAAATTCAGGTGATACATAATGAGAGAATTGGAGAAGGTCTGATCTTTAGTACAGGTGGTACCCCACCTGTGTGAATCAGATAGATATTCACGCATTCTGTTCTTCTTAATAAAAACGTTGACCTTTCTCATGAATGTATGCAGAATCTTCTAAAACTTAGACTAAGCTTTAATATTATTGATATGAGAATTTCTTAATCTAGCATTAGAAACTCAAGTCTACTTTTTATATATGGTTGATGAAGGGATTGAAAAACATAGTTGTAATTATTCGTATAATTATATATCATAAAATTTATGTTATATAATCAGTGATCATAACTTAGAGAAGCTCTATGCTCTTTTTTTATGTACATGCACTTTTGGGCCAGTAGAGTGATTATCTACACACATACACATGCTTGTATGCTTGTGCGTGCATGTGCGCGTGTGCACGCGCACACACACACACACACACACACACACACACACACACACACACACCACAAAGGCATAGACACAGGATGCCCAAAGATTTAAGAAACAGAAGAAAGCATTTTTAAGGAGTGCATGAGTTACATTTTCAACTAATATCCTCATCATATTTTTTCTTAAACCATAACATTTCCAGTTAAGCAACTGTAAGTGTAAAGCAATTAGACCAGATTTTAATCTAAAAACAATTTAATCTATATGCTGTTTTCTGGTTTTCCAGATTTTTTTAAAAGACATATGCTTCTGTATCATTTTGGCTGCAAATAGTCCAACAACATTTAAAAACTGGTATAAACATTGAACAAGTATATTATCTCATATAAATAAAAGACAAGAAGAAGGTGAACTTCAGGCCAGAATGAAGTGGCTTAAATGTGAATTTAATATTCTAACTACCTAAATTAACAACATAGGTTATATGCTGAGGCATGGGCCAACATTTGCAACCAGGAAAATTCTGTGTGCTTTTGGGCTTGAAACTCAGTTTTGTTTAGAAGGACAGAAGCAAAGTAGACTCTGGGTAGGCAACAATTGCTAACAGTTAAAAAGCCAGGAGATTTCATAAATAATCTGGATTTCTGTTTCCCGATAAAGACTGAAAACCTTTGGTAATAATGGGCTTGCATTCCCACAAGAAAACAATGACCTGGATTGTACAACTGAATGACTACCACCCCCTTGATATGAGACATTTCTGCTTCTGTTTGCACCCTTCCAACTATTCACAATTGTTTTTACACCTTGTTTACTTCACCCCTTTAAATCACTTGGCTCTCTAAGGCATTTGCGTTTATTACTCCTGCTGTATTTTATTTTTCCAAATCATGTAATTTTCTCTAAACTTTTCTTTAGATTCTTTTATTCCAAGGCAATGTCTTTAGGTAAAGTTTAAAATTTTTTTAAAAATTTCATTAAATATGGGCTCCAGATTTAAAATGTTTAAAATCAGATTTTTGTTTCCATGCAAGTAAAGTAATAAAATTATGTGATAATTACTCAAATTTTTAATTTACATTTTTTGTTTTTTGAGTATGAGGCTTAATAAACCTAATGATGTTATTTTTTTAAACTCATATTATCTACTTGTGAAATCAGAATATTTTCCAAAAAATGACTATATGTGTCTTTCTACATTTCTCTCTCTGTTTCTGTATCATCTATTGCTGATCTATGTCATCTATATCTATGTCTGTCTAACTGGAAAACAGGTTCAGTAGAATTCCGTTGTCTGCTGTAGTTACCAGATGGTGAGAAATTACATTTTCCTCTTTTCTAGTTACTCATTTGAATGGAACTCAAATCATTCTACAAAAATGATACCTGCACACATATGTTTGTTGCAGCTCCATTCACAGTAGCAAAAACATGGAACCAACCATGCTGCCCATCAAAACTGAACTGGATGAAAAACAGTGGTACATATATGCAGTGGAATATTATGCACCCATAAAGAAAGACAAACATATGAACTTTCAGCAACTTGGATGGATTTGGAGTCGATCATACTCTGTGATGTATCACAGAAACAAAGAACAGAGTACCACATGTTCTCATTCATAAGCAGACCTTGAACAACTATAATACTATAAGAAAGGGATTGGCAGTAGTGGGAAACTGTCAGGGGAGGGGAATAGGATTGGCAGTTGAGGGAGACTGCTAGGGGAGGGAGGGGCATACCTCATCCACAAGGGTACCTGCATAATCAATGTTTGTATACCGAACCCTGAATTGTACCCCATATCTTTATAATAATAATAAAAAAAGAATATTTTCTGACTTGATATATACTGGAATTTACTAGATCTGGGTTTTTTCAGTTAGCAGTATGCTCCAATATCCTGTTCTGTGCTTTTCAAATCTGTTTTCTTTTCATTTCCTTCTGATTCTTAATGTGTACCTAATAAAAAGAATCAATAAGTATGCAAATTAAATTAAGAACAGAATAACAATTTGGAATTTCTCTTGTTGATCACAATGTACCCTGGAAACAATTTGATGAAGTCTGAAACTCCAGGAATCAGAACATATTTATGTTAGATTCTTTAATTGCTTCTGAATTTGTGTGCTACTTCAACAACAAAAAATTGGTTTGGACCTGACCGTGTTATGAGACCGTAAGATCTCTGGGGCAGAGTCCAGAATATAACTTTGCACCGTTTCTGGTACACAACAACATCCAATCAATTATAATAAGGAATCATGCAAACCAACCAGTGCTTGGCTATAGTCAGAAAAGGTAGCGGCGTCTAAAGATGATGACTATTTAGATCCAGCCTTTTGAGTCCTGGGGAAAGGGGAGATGAGGCGGCAAGCTGTGTGTGTGTGTGTGTGTGTGTGTGTTTGTGTGTGTGTGTGTGTGTGTATGTGTGTGTGTGTGTGTGTGCGTGTACACATACACATTTATTTCCCTGTATGAGGACCTGGGGAAAGGACTGCAGAAAATTGGTTTAGGCCCTGGATCACTATCCACAAAGCCAATGGGAGCTCTGTGAGGCTGTGTATGCTAAGCCCAGGTCTAAATAGTGCCCAGCCATCTCAGGAAATGGTAAATGACTTATTCTCCCATTTTACAGATGAGTCATCGACAGTATTCATTCGTGGCTTTTATTTCTGTTATTCCCTAAATATGTATTCTTCCTGATTTTGCCACATGTACAAATGATGATATTTAAAGATGAGTTATCTTCTATATGTCTGGATTATAGACAGGGTAGAAATTGAAAATAATCCTTTGAAGGTCCAGACATGGTCGTGGAAGGCGTTCAGTGATAATTTACAGTCACTTATTAGACTACTTTTCTTAATATAAGTTTTTCCCAAGCTTTGGAATGCTGTAACATTCTTTGTCTTTCAGTTAGGGTCAGTGTTGTGCTCAGAAGAAATGAATGCCTGTGACAAGTAAAACACAGAACTTCATAATGATAAGGTACTCTGTAACAAAAATAATCCAATAGGTACCGACATGCCAAATAAAACTCTGAGCCTCTTGAGAAAATAATTGTTCCGTGAAAGACACGGATCAACTCAGGGTGAAGTTATGCATTATTCCTATTTTGCAGTAGCTCTCTGCTCTTTTTCTCCATGAGGCAGAAATTTCCATCTTTTAGAAAATTATAGTAAGAAAAAATGAGGATCAAAGTTATTTAAATGCTTTTGAAACCCCTATCAAAGGGCACTGCTTATTAAACTGAACATTAGGAAACTGAATTACTTGTGACTTTTAATAATTCTGTTTTCCTTACCAAGCCGGTTCTTTTTTTTTGAGTTGGAGTCTCACTCTGTCACCCAGACTGGAGTGCAGTGGTCGCTCCCGCCCACCGCAGCCTGGTCCTGCCAGGCTCCCGCGATCCTTCCGCCTCAGCCTTCCGAGTAGCTGGAATTACAGGTGCGTGCTACCACCCTGGCTGATTTTTTGATTTATTGTAGAGATGAGGTCTTGCTGCCCAGGCGGGTCTCGAACCCGCGGGGTCAGGTAATCCACTCACCTCAGCCTCCCAAAGGCGTGGGATTACAGGCTGAGCCACCGAGCCCGGCTTAAGTCAGTTCTTTCGAGCTGCTGTTAAAATCTCCATTCATACAGCAGTCTTAAAAATGATTGTAGAACTTTTAAGTGAAGTTTATGGAGGTATGGTCATTAAACAAGAAAATTCACCAATTTTAAATGTACATTTAGATGAGATTTGACAAATGTATACACCCAGATAATTACCGGTATAATGAAATTACAGACTAACTGAAAGAGTTCTGTTTGTGCCATTCTTGGCAACTACTGATACAACCATTATAGACAAAACATGCCAAGTTGCAAATTTCCCTTTAACTTCAGTTAATACCTAGCCGTGAGATGGATAGATCACAGGGTATAAATACATAAGAAACTGTCGAACCATTATCAGAGTGACTGTACCATTTTGCATTCCAACTAACAAGTATGAGAACTCTAGTTATTCTGCATCTTCACTGGTACTTATTATTGTCCGTTTTTTCTCCGAATATTAGCCATTTTAATGGGTGAAAAGTGGGATCGCATGGTAGTTTTATTTTGCGTTTTTCTAATGACCAGTCCTGTTGAGCATCTTTTCATGTACTTATTTATACCTTCTGCTTATCTTTTTGAGTTAACTATCTACAAAAATCATTGTCCCATTTTTATGATCGTCTTCTATTTATTACACTCTACGTAGGCAATGGAAATTGGAAAATCAAAATATAAATGCAATACTATTTGAAATATTAACAAATACGAAATGTCTGCGCTAAAAATGCAAAAATATGCACACTGTTTTATTTTTTCAACTTTATTTTAGAATTGTGGTCTTTGCTACAGAAGTTGAATGCAGGCGATGTTTGGGGTTCTAGCTGGCCCTCTCCCCCCTGAGAGTGGACCAGGTATTCAGCGTGTTGCCACTTGTCCCCTTTCTTTCTTCTTCCCTCCACCCCTAGCAGTGACCAGCAGCTGCTTGAGCTTGTGTAACTAGTGTTCAGGGCCCACGTGTGAGTGAGAACATGCGGCATTCCGTTCTTTGTTTCTGGGATAGTTCACTTAGCATGATGGTCTCCAGCTGCATCTGTATTGCTATGCAGGCCAGGAAGTTGCTCTTCTTTATGTCTGCATAATAGTCCATCATGTTTATGTGCCGCATTTTCTGTACCCAGTCCACTTTTGATGGGCATGTTTTTTGGTTACGTGAAAAAAAAATTACACAATGTTTAAGTTTAAACAATTACTGAGAGAAATTTAAAAAGCACTAGTGAATGAATAATGAAGAGATATACTGTCTTCATGGATTGAAAGAGTCATTATTGTTATGATGGTAATTCTCTCCAATTTGATCTTTGTGTTTAATGTAGTTCCAACCAAAATCCTGGCAGACTTTTTGTTGAAATTAAGAAGTTGATTCTAGATTTCATATGAATTTGCAAATGATCAAAGTAGAATTGCCAAAATATATTTAATTCATCAGAAGCAAACTCCACTTGTCTAAGGTGTATCATTTATTTTACACATTACTAGACTTTATTGGTCAATACTGAAGCTTTGTGACTATATCCACATGGATTATTGGTTTGTAATATTATTTCTTTGTACTCTTTGTCTGGTTTTGAAATCAGAGTAGTAATGTTGGCCTCATATCATACTTTGGGGTTGCTTTCTTGTCTATTTGGAGAAAACAAAAATGGAAGACTTTCTCTACATGATTTTAATACTAACTATAAAATTAAAGTTATCAGGATAATGTAACATCAGAGTAGATTTATAAATTAGTAAATAGAATCGCGTCCAGAAACAGACTGATACATATATGCTAAAGGGACATTTGACAAATGTTCCAAAAATAATTTGATGGAAAAAGAATAGATTTTCAACAAATGCTGCTAGAGCTATTAGATGCTCATAAGCAGGAAATGAACCTTGATGCTTATCTCATACCATATGCAAAAATAAATTCTAGATTTATATGTAATAACTAAAATTATAAAAATTCCTGAAGAACATATATGAAACATTATTCACAATCTTGGGACAGGCACATATTTTTAGATGGTGTTATTAGTGAGGATATTCTGAAAAACAGGACTAATAGGATATATGATTGTTTGTCTTCTATTTATTACACTCTACATAGGCAATGGAAATTGGAAAATCAAAATATAAATGCAATACTATTTGCAATATTATCAAATACAAAATGTGCTAAAATGTAAAAACATGCACACTTTTTTAATTTTTCAATTTTATTTTAGAATTGTGGGATTTGCTATATAAGTTGAATGCAGGTGAATATATGTATTATAAGGAGTTGGCTCATGTGATTATGTATGCTGACAAGTTCCAAGATCTACAGTTTGCAAACTGGAGACCCATGAATGTTGATGGTGTCTTTCCAGTCCAAAGGCCTACAGACTTGAGATCGAGGAAGAACAATGTTTTAATTCGAGTCTGAAAGCAGGAACAAAACTCATGTCTCAGCTCAAGACAGACAAGCAGGAGGAAATTTTCCTTTATTCAGGCATTTTGTTTAATTCATGCCTCTAACTGACTAGATGAAATCCTCCTGATCAGGAAGTGCAATCTGTAAATACCACCAAGAACCAACCCTCACAGTTATACCCACAGCAGTGCTTGACCAAATATATGGGGATCCTACCCTGTCAAGTTGACACACAAAATCAACCATCACTCATAAAAACACACAAATCTTTAATGGAAATAATTGATTATTAGACCTATCAAAGTTAATAACTTTGTTGTTCGAAACATACCATTAAAAAGTTATAAGACAAACCACAGGTCCCAGTAATTTGATATATTTTGACATATGTCAGTGTGACAGTGTTTGCACATTTTTTTTGTTGTTATTTTCATTACTTTTTCTTTTAAAAAAATGTTTATTTTAAAGATATGATATACAATTCAGGATTAGGTATACAAATGTTCATTATGCAAGTACCCTTGTTGCTGAGGTGTGCACCCCACCCCAGCAGTTTTCCACTACTGCCAATCCCTTTCTTATAGTATTATGATAATTGTTCCAGGTCCGCTTATGAGTGAGAGCATGTGGTACTCAGTTCTTTCTTTCTGTGATAGATCACTCAGTATTACAGACTCTAAGCCCATCCGAGTTGCTGCGAAGTCCATAATTTTGTCCTTCTTTATGGCTGCATAATATTCCATAGTGTATATGTACCAAATTTTTAAAATCCAGTTCACTTTTGATGGGCAGCACAGTTGGTTCCATGCTTTTGCTATTATGAATAGTGCTGCAACATATTTGATAAAGGAGTTATATCCAGATTGAATATATAATTATTTCAACTTAATCTAAGAAAAACAACCTTATTAAAAATAGGGTAATAGATCTGTTCACACATCTCCTCAAAGAATGTATATGAATGAATATCAAATAAATGCACAAAAACTATTCAACATTTTTAATCATTAGAGCAATGAAAATGAAAACGACAATGAGGTATCATTATACACACATTAGCTTGGCTAAAATTTTAAAAGATTGACACTACCAATATCAATTGCTGCTAAAAGCTGGAACAGTTAGCACCCTCATATACTCATATCTAGCAGGTAGGAGTACAAACAATTATATAGAGTTTGGGAAGCAATTTGGCATTTTCTAATAAAGGTAAATATTCACTTACCAGAAATTTCAATCTTAGGGATTTACCTTACAGAAATCGCCAAATATTTCCACAGAGAGATTTGCACTTGAATGTTTATAGCAGCATTACTTATAATAACCAAAATACATAAGAAACTCAATGTTTAACTGGTTAATGGATGGATAAATTGTGGCATATCAATATGGTGGAATACTACTTAGCTATAAAAAGGAACACATTGCTACTCAATGCGGAAATACAAGGGACTCTCAAGAACATTATTCTAAGTGAAAGAAGCCAGGAACAAATGTCTATGTACTATATAATTTTATTTCTATATCAAATTTTAGGAAAGACAAAACTATAGTGAGACAGAGAGCAAAAAAATGGTCATAAGGTTGTCGGGGGAGATTATTGCCTGTTGAGAAGTAGTAGTTAATTTTGGAAGATGTTGGAGGCATTCTTTTTCTTGATTGCAGTGATGGTTTACACAATTGTATACATTTGCCAAAGCTGATCATATTTCACACTTAAATTATGAATGTGACTGTGTGTAAATAATATGCTTAAAATCCTGGTAACAATTGTAATATCACAAGTGAAAAGTATGAAAACAATCTGTTATTCTGTATATAACACTTTGAGATGGACAGATCAGTTTTATATTTTTTCTGTCTAGGGATGCCTAACATGAATCTAAACATGAGGAAACTTCAGAAAAACCCAGTGTTGCATGATTTATAAAACGAATGATCATTTTTCTTCAATAGCATAAAATAAAAGAACAGTTGGAGAGCCATTTCTGATTAAAGGATACCAAAGAGAAATAGCAACAGAATACAGCGCATGACCCTATACTAAAAGGAGATAGATTTCATAACAAATCACTACTAGAATAATTGGCAAAGTTTGAATATGGATTGTAGATTAAAGTATTATATGAATATTATATTTCCTGAATATTTTCATTGTACTTTGGGAATACAAGAGGGCATCCAAAAAATCCCAGAATTTATTTATTTTAAAAATTGTCTATTTATTCTTGCATGTTTAAATTCACCTTCAAAATACTCTCCGTTTGATGTAATACACCTGTTGAGATGCTTTTCTCCACTGCTCAAAACACGCTTTGAACTTGTTAATTTTGATGTTTTTTTAGTAGTACTACCCTATTTTCTTCCTTCCTTCCTTCCTTTCTTTCTTTTTCCTCTTTCACATCAGCAAAACGTTTCTCTTCAAGGACTTTTTCCACTGGAGAAACAACAACAAGTCACTCGGGGAGAGATCGGGTAAATCCAGAGGGTAGGACATGACCTGCCGTTTTTTGGTCAGAAACTGCTGAACATTCAATGCGATGTGGGCAAGTCTGCTCATAAATTACTCATTATCAAATCGCCAAACGCATTGAAAGAGTCTAAAAAAAATTCACTGAAGCCAAACAAATGCAGCTTCCCACAACACTAACTTGGTACACTGATGCTGATGAGTTCCTGGAATACTTATCTAGTAGTACAAGGAGTCTGCCCTCCAAGAAAATAATTCTGGTTTTTGTTTTGTTTTGTTTTTTAGGTCTTCCTTATATATCCTAGTTCTTATGAAACACACTGGATTATTAAGATGTAAATTTGATAAATGCTACGATCAATGTTAATATGTGTTATGAGAGCGAGAGACAGACAAGACAGAGAGCAGCTAGACTGATGAAGAAAATACGACGGAAGGTTAAATATCGGTGAATCAAACATGGATACAGAACTGAGATAGGCAAAATAATGATTCCTCCAAGGTGCCCCATGTTCTAACCCACAAAGCCTGCTAATGTTACTTTACGTGGCAAAAGACAGGTTACAGATTTGATTTAGTTAAGGATTTAGAGATGTATGAAGAGATAATCCTAGATTATCCAGTGGGCCCAATGTAATCACAAGGGTCCTAAGCCGAGGGAACCAGGAGTCTCAAAGTCAGAGAGTAAAGACACGTAGGGACAGAAATAGGTGTCAGAAAGGAGGGAAGATGCAATCGTGTTTTTGTCTTTGAGGATGGAGGTGGGGTCATGAACTGGGGAATGCCAAACCTGCCAAAGAAAAGCAGGCTAGCTGACCCATCGTAGACTTCCAGTCTTCGGAAGACTAAGGTATTAGAGGAAAGTAAGTGTTTATAGTTTTAATTTCACTGAATTTATGGTAATTTTTTATAGCAGCAGTAGAAAACCAGTGTAAGTGTAAACAGAGTTCTGTGTCTACTTTTGTAACTTTTCTGTCTAAATTCTTTTTTTAAAAAAGTTACAGGAAGGAGTAAGGAAGGGAATAGAAATTTAAATGCATAAGATTTGGGGAAATTAGGTATTAGGAACCTTTACAAGAAAGCCATTAGATCTGGATCAAAAATTGGATCCCAGGGGCCTGCCCAGGTTGGGGGTTTATGATTTCCATCAACGTAGAAGCGGAGGATACAAGGTACCTCGGTCTGCTGGGAAGGAGCTTCTGGGAGCTGAGGAAAACTGTGATGAAAAATGACACAATTTTACTATTGCCACCCATTACTTTGGGTTGCAAACTTGAACCTTATATGTGTAAAATTACAGACTTTAGTGGGGATAAAAATAGTGAATGTGTTGGTACAAAACCAATTGTAATTCTTGGAAAATGTATTCAAACCTAACACCCTGCTCATGGTTGTTCAGTTTTGTTATTTTTGAAAGCATATTACCAAAGGGATTTCGTTTTAGTTCATGGGCTTTAGTTTCCTAAAGGAGTTTGAAAAGTTAGTTCCTAAGATCTCATTTAGATGACACTTAAAAAAAATTTTTCATTTCACCATTCAATTGAGAGTTTTTCTTCTATGCATTCTTATGTTTATTCTCACATTATTTTAGATCATTTTATTTGCCTCTTACTTTATTTTTGACCAAGTTTGCGATGATAAGTGAGTTTAAGTCTTACTCTACAAACCCTGTCCAGAAACTGAATGCTTGAGGAGAGCATCACGGGTCCTCTAAGATGTGGTATTTGCATGGCATTGAGCATCAGAACAACATCTTGTTTCTTTCTAATAATATTCTTGGCAAATATTAAATAATTCCTTCACACAGGATTTCAGTAAGAGACAGATCTGTCTGAAAAAAAAAGCCATTATAATGTGAAAAGAAGTAAATCTAAGAGGATCAAAGCATAAACATCTATAAGTCTATTTTATCATAGGGGAAAATGTTCTAGTAATTTCCATTATGTTTTTTGAAAGGATTCATTTATTGTTTTGCAGGTAACAAAACAATAATAATGTTTTTATTAAAAATTGTTGTTTTTAATTATGTAGAATCCTGTATGATTTTAATGAATATCATGCATTTTTTGCTCACTTTGTATAAATGTCACAGATGTGTATTTAGAATAAGCAGATTTTAAAATGTCCCCGTGTGAGATAATTTAGTTTTGCTTCTCAGTTTATAATGCTATGTACTCTGTACCTCTGACAAAATCAGGCAAATCACTTTGTGCCGAAGGGAGCAGTGAGTTGCACTCCAGGGCACGTCTTTCCCATGCCTTGACATTTTGGGTGTCACTGCTTTTAGAACTTTTATAACACTTTTATAAAACTTTTATTGTCCCGGAAGCGTTGAAGAACCACTGTGATTGTCATTTTCATCAACACTACAAAATAAGAAAGTGAATGCAATATTGGTAAAAAGCCTCATATTGATTATAATTTCACAATTATCCACAGATAGAGCAAATAAATACCTCCGCCTAGATAATACAAAATAAATGACTTCTGCAGCTGAATAAAAAACATATTATGCAATAGAATGCAAGTGGTAAACTCATTAGATTATTTGCTTCTTTATTTTAAAAAAGGTAAAATTACATAATTTATATCACTCTTTGAATGTATTGTGTTTATAACCAAATTAGATGGAATTATATAATGATTATAGCTGAATATATATGTTAAGTGTTTAAGAAAAAATTCTTTTCTTTTTTGACTATTAATTTTTTTATTCTAAAGATGTGGAGTATAATTCAGGGTTATGTATACAAATAATCATTATGCAGGTACCCGTGTTGATGAGGTGTGTCCCCCTTTTCCCAGGCAGATTCCCTCTACAGCCAATCCCGCCTCCTGTCCCCACACATACTCCTGCAGTTTTCTGCTACTGCCAATCCTTTTCTTATAGTATTACAACAGCTGTTCAAGGTCCGTTTATGAGTGAGAACATGTGATATTCAGTTCTTTGTTTCTGTGAAAGATCACTCAGTATTACAGCATCTAAGGCCATTCAGGATTCTGTGAGGTTTATGATATTGTTCTTTATGACTGTGTAATAGTCCAGCATGTATACGAACCACATTTTTTTTAAGCAATCCTCGTTAGAAGGGTAGCACGGTTGGTTCCATGTTCTTGCTGGTGTAAACAATGCTTCAATAAACATACGTGTGCAGATATCTTTATAGAGTGATTTGAGTCTTCCGGGTGTAGTCCCAGTAGGGAGATTGCGGAGTCATATGGAAGGACAATTTTTAGTTCTTTTAGGAATCGCCACACTGTTTTCTACAGAGGCAGTGCCAGTTTACACTCCCACTAACAGTGTAGAAGTGTTCCCTTTTCGCTGCATCCTCTACACCATCTGCTGTTCTTTGAGTTATTGAGGATGGCTATTCTGACTGGAATTAGGTGGCATCTCACCGTGGTTTTAATTCACATTTCTTTGATGACTAGTGAGGTAGACCATTTTTTCATGTATCTGTTGGCTGCTCGTATGTCTTCTTTTGAGAACTGTCTATTCATAACTTTTAGCCCACTTTGTAATGGGGCTGTTTGATTTTTCTTTTCCGCACGTTTGAGTTCCTGGTAGATCCTAGATGTTAGACCTTTGTCAGACATATAGCTGACAAATATTTTTTCCAATTCTATGGGCTGTCTTCCCGCTCTCTTGATGTTTTCTTTGGCTTTGCAGGAGCTTGGCAGTCTGATGAGGTTCCACTTGTCTCTCTTATCTCTTATGGCCTGGGCACTTGGGGTTTTGATCAGGAATTGGTTGCCAGTTTCAATTTCCATAAGGATGTCTCCTACCCTTTCTAAGGTTCTTATAGTTTGAGGTTTTACATTTAGGTCTCTGATCCATTTAGAGTTGATTTTCATGTATGGTGATAAGTAGGGATCTTGTTTTAATCTTCTGCATATGGTGAGCCCGTTTTTCCAGCACCATCTGCTGAATGGGTTCTCCTCTACTCAGTGGTTGGTGGTGGAGGCTTTGTTGAAGATGAGTTGGTTGAGAAATTGAGGTTTTGCTTCTGGAATCTCAGTCCTGTTCCATTGGTCTATAGGTCTGTCTTTGTACCAATACCAGACTGCTTTGATTATTGTAGCTTTATAACAAAATTTAAAGTCTGATCCTCTGACTTTGTTCTTTTCGCTGAGGATTGTTTTGGCGATTTGTGGTCATTTATGTTTCCATATGAATTCCTCTATTGTCCAGTTTCTAGGACGGAGAAGAATGTTGCTGGTACTTTGATTAGTATTGCATTAAATCTGTAGATTGCCTTGGGTAGGATGCACATCTTAGCAAGGTTGATTCTTTCAATCCATGAACATGGAATATTTTTCCACTTGTTTGTGTCATCTTTGATTTCTTTGAGCTGTGTTTTGTAGTTTTCATTGTAAAGGTCTTTCATGTCTCTAATTAGGAAGATGCCAAGGTATTTAATATTTGTGTGACTGTTGTGAATGGGATCGTGCTTTTTATTTGGGTTTCTCTTTGTTTATTGTTTGTGTATAGAAATGTGGCTGTCTTTTGCACATTGATTTTTATACCCTGAGACTTTGCCAATGTTCTTTATCAGTGCAAGGAGGTTTTTTGACTCTTGGATTTTTGAGTTATAGAATCATGTCATCTGCAAAGAGGGATAACATAACTTCTTCTTTTCCTATTTGGATGCACCTGATCTCCTTCTCTTGTCTGATTGCTCTAGCTAGGACTTCCAAAACTATGTTAAAAAGGAGGGATGAGAATGGGCATCCTTGTCTCGTTCCAGTTTTCAGGGGAAATGGCTCCAATTTCTGTCTGTTTAGCAGTATGCTGGCTGTGGGTTTTTCATATATGACTCTTATTATTTTGAGATATGTTCCATCAATGCCTAGATGTTTGAGGGTTTTTATCAAGAAGGGATGCTAGATTTTATCCAAAGCTTTTTCAGTATCTAATGATATAATCATGTGGTTTCTGTGTTTATATCTGCTGATGTATTTAACTACATTTATGGTCTTACTAATGTTGAACCAGGCCTGCATCCCAGGGATGAAGCCTATTTGGTCATGGTGGATGATTTTTGAGAAGTGTTGTTGAATTCAGTTTGCTAGGATCTTGTTGAGAATTTTTTTCCCATGAGTTCTGGATTATACATATTTTTCCACTTTTAATTTTTATTTAAAATTGTGGGGTACAATTCAGTGCTAGGTATACAAATATTCATCATGCAGGTACCTTTATTGTTGAGGTGTGCTCCCCCTTCCACAGGCAGTTATTGACTACTATCAATTCTACCTCTCCACCCCCACCCCTTCCCCGCAGTTTCCTGCCACTTTCAATCCTTTTCTTGCAGGAATATGGTAGTTGTTCGAGGTCCACTTGTAAGTGAGAACATGTGATGCTCAGCTCTTTGTTTGTTTCCCAGGCTACACACGAGGGACTTGTTCCTTATTGAGAATCTTAGCATCTATTTTCATCAAGGATGTTGGCCTATAGTTCTCTTTCTTTGTTGGATCCTTGCCTGGTTTGGGTATCAGTGTGATGTTAGCTTTGTAAAATGATTTGGGGAGAGTTCCATCTTTCTCAATTGCCTGGAATACTTTCAATAGGATTGGTATCAGTTCCTCCTTGTATGTTTTGTAGAATTCTGCTGGAAAGCCATCTGGTCCAGGGCTTTTTTTTTTTTGTAGATAGTTTTCTTATGTCATAGTCAATTTCCTGAACCGTTATTGGTCAGTTTAGGGTCTTGATTTCTTCTTGTTTCAACTTGGGGAATTTGTATGATGTCAGTAAGTCCTCCAATTCCTTTAGGTTTTCAAATTAATTTCCACACAAATATACATAGTAGTCTCTGATAATCTTTTGTATTTCTTTGGGGTCAGTTGTGACTTGATCTTTTGCATTTCTGATTGCATTTATTTGGGCTTTTTGTCTCTTTTTCTTGGTCAGTCTAACTAGGGAAACATCAATCTTGCTTATCCTTTCAAAGAACCAGCTTTTTGCTTTGCTAATTTTTTGTATTATCTTTTTGTCTTCTATGTCCTGAATTTTGGCTTTTATCTGGTGATCTGGATTCTTCTGCTGAAGTTAGGGTTTTGGTGGTCAGCTCCCTTAGGTAATTTGTTAGGCTGTTAACTTATGATCTTTCCATTTTCTTCATGTGTGTCTGTAGAGATATGAATTCCTCTCTTATTATTGTTTTCATGGCATCCCAGAGGATTTAGTAAGATGTTTCTTTATTGTCATTTGTTTCCAGGAATCTTTTAATCTCTGTTTTTATTTCCAGGTTGATCGAGGAGTTGCTTAGCATCATGTTGTTTAGTGTTCATGTTTTTGGAGGTTTGGGGGGAACTTTGTTGGTGTTGATACTTATTTCACTGTGGTCTGAGAAGATGCATGGCAGGATTTCAATCTTGTGAAATATGTTTATGCTTGATTTATGGCTGAGGATATGGTCAATCTTAGAGTATGTTTCATGTGGTGATGAGTAGAATGTATATTCAGTGGTTGTTGGGTGGAGTGCTCTGCAGGTGTCATTTAAGTCCCTTTGGTCAAGCATCACATTGAGCTTCTGGATCTCCTTGTTGATTTTTTTTGTCATGATGATTTGTCTAGGGTTGTGAGTGGGGTATTTAAGTCCCCAGCTATAATAATGTTGGAGTCAGTATCTTTTTAAAGTTACCTAGAAGTTGTTTTATGAAAGTTGGATATTATATAAGATGGGTACATATATGTTTAGGATGAATATTTCTTGTTGATGGATTGAACCTTATGCAGTGGCTTTCCATATCTTTTTAAATTTTTGATAACTTAAAGAGTATTTTGTCTGTTATTAAGATTGAAGCTCCTGCTTTCTTTTGTGTTCCATTCACCTGAAATTTTGTTTCCCATCCTCTTACTTGGAGTCTGTGAGTGTCCTTTTAGGTGAGATGAGTCTCTTGGAGACAATATTTTGTTGCCTCATAATATTTTATCCATTTTCCCATTCTATGTCTTTTCAGTGGTGCATTTAGTCCATTCACATTCAGGCTAATTATTGAGATGTGAGAGTTTATTCCTGTCATGTGGTTCTTATAGAGCTTGTTATTATTGCTGCTATTTGTTTTCTTTCTTTTGATTTTTGGGTTGATTCATATATGTTTTCCATCTTTTTCCTGCTTTCTTGTGAAGGGTGTTGTTCTTTTTTTCCTTTTTTCTGTGTTTAATACTTCCTTAAGTGTTTCTCGTAGAGTTTGTCTGGAGACAGCATAAGTGCTTAGGGATTGAATGTCTGGGAAAGATTTTAATTCTCCATCACTGATGAAGCTTAGCTTAGCTGGGTAGGTAATTTCTGGTAGAAATTGTTTATCTTGGAAAACTTTGAAGATTGTACTCCAAGCTCTCCTAACCTGAAGTGTTTCTGTGAATAAGTCTACTGCTATTCTAACTGATCTTCCCCTGTAGGTAGTCTGACCTTTTTCTCTTGCAACCTTTAGAATTTTTTCTTTTATACCTACTTTTTGTAGGTGAATTACTATATGTCTAGGAGTTGTTCTCATCTGTTGTCTTTCAGGGGTTCTCTGAGTCTCTTGTGTTTGAATGGTCGCATCACTGATGAGATAAGAGAAGTTTTCTTGTATAATTTCATGGAATGTTTGCTGCTGGGTGGTCTCTGTCTCTCTTTCTACCTCAGGAAGTCCAGTTAATCTTAGGTTCGGTCTCTTGAAAAAAATCATTCATCTCTTGAAAGGTTTGTTCTGTCTTTCTAAGCTTCTTCTCTGTTTTTGGCAGTTTGGGTTAGTTCCATATTTTGGTCCTCAAGCTCTGAGATTCTTTCTTCTGCTTGGCTAATTCTGCTTTCCATGTTTATCAGTTTGTTATTTATTTCATTCACAGTATTCTTTATTGCTGTCATCTCAATTATCAACTCCTTCATTCTTTCCTCTTGTCTCTCTTGATTCTATTTATTCTCTCTATTAATGTCTTGATATCTGAGTTTGTGGGGGCTCTTCATTGTTTGTATTTCAAAGTCTGTATTCTCAGTGGTTTACCTCCTAGGGGTCTGTGTGAGTCCTATATTCTTCTTTTGGTTTTTTTTTTCTCATTTGTGTAGATTTTCCTCCCTCCTTCCCCCTCCTCCTTCCTTAATTCTGTTATTTAGGGATGGAGGGGTAGCTTTTACTTCTATTTTCTCAATCTCCTATTCTTCCTTATGTGGATCCTCTGGCTCTGTTCAATTCTGATGTTGGACTGTGGGTGAGGGGCTGTATTTTTTGCAGTTTTAAGATTTTATTGTGGGGGAGCTGTGATTCAGAAACTATCTGCAGATCCCAGTACTCGCTGAGGAGTGTGTGGGCCCCCTGGAACCCACTTCCCACTGCCTTACAATCTGTCCATACAGTGAGGATATAAGTTTGCACCCTGAAAGCAAAAATGAGGTAAAATAAAGAAAAGAATGGAAAAAGGAAGGAGGGGGATGAGAAGATGGTGGAGAGAGAGAAGAATAAGAAGGAAAACAGACAGGCATACCAACTAACACATGAAAAGATATACAAAGACAGAAAAGATTAAAAACCTAAACATACAATCATATAAATACAGAAACCAACAACCTCCCCCGCTGATATTCTCCCTCAAAAATACCAACACACAAACAGAGAGTCTAAAAAAAAAAGCAATAAAGTAACAGAAACAAAGCATGTATGAAACTGTATTCAAAAACTGAAAGAGAGGAAAAAACTAAAACAAAAAACAAACCATCAAAAAACAAGCAAACAAGCAGACAAACAAACACAAAACAAAACTTACTCTGAGGTCATTTCTGTATTTCCAACTTCCTTTCAGCTCTGTTCTCCAGTCCCTCCCCTCTAATCTCAGCACAGGCTGATAGAGTTGCTCTGAGTGTGGGTCAGATGCCCCAGGCCTACTGTAGGAGGAGGAGAATGGATCACAAGACTTGCTGTCTGTCAAGTCTCCCACTCAGATCTGACGTATCTGTCCTATCCAGCATGAGGGATGGGCTTCTGTCTCTCTGAGTTTGATGAGATTACCTCCAGGTCCCAAGTTGGAGGCTGATTGGAACTGGGTGGGTCAATGCAGGCCTCTGTCTGGGCTCAGGACAGAAAAAATGGCTCCAGTTGGCATTTCCTCATCGATGGTGGGGACCCTCTCCAGTTCTCAGTCTTCTTTCTTCACAGATCTGGGGTTCCAGTTGCTTGGCTGTCACAGGTGATGGTGTGGGCTGGGCACCAGGTGATGGGAACCAGCTGTATTCAGCAGGTTTTTCTCAGGAGAGTTCTGATAGCAGCAGACAATCCTGCACACTGGTGGCTTTAGTTTCAGGGTGGTAGGGGGTTGCAGTTGTCTCTGAAGGAGAGCTCCCAGTGTATGAACCCAAATCTCCCCTCAGACAGACTTTCACTCACCCACCGGCACACACCCACTCATGCAGGGACACTCGCTTTTGCAGAGACTCTCACAGTCTGACCTGTCCCATTGCCGTCTTGCCAGAAATCCAAGAAAAAAGGCTTTTTAAAAATAAACTGGAACAAGACAAGGATGCCCACTCTTGTCCCTCCTATTCAACATAGTTTTGGAAGTCCTGGCTAGAGCAATCAGAGAAGAGAAGGTAATCAGGGGTATCCAGATAGGAAAAGAGGAAGTCAAATTATCTTTCTTTACAGATTACCTGATTGTATACCTTGAAAACCCAAGAGAATCTGCCAAAACCTCCTTGAACTGATAAAGGACTTTGGCGAAGCCCCAGGGTATAAAAGAAATGTACAACAGACAACCGCATTTCTATACACCAAAAATAAGCAAACAGAAATCCAAATGAAAAGTACAATTCCATTTACAATAGCCACAAAAAAATGAAATATCTTGGCATCTTCCTAACCAGAGACATAACAGATCTTTACAATGAAAACTACAAAACACTGCTCAAAGAAATCCATAAGACACAAACAAATGGAAAAATATTTTCCATGCCAATGAATAGGAAGAGTAAACATTGTCAAGATGTCAATTTTACCTAAGGCAATCTATAGATTTGATGCAATACCCATCAAATTATCAGCAACGTTCTTCTCAGACCTAGAAAAAACAATACAGGAATTCATATGGAAACATAAATGACCAAGAGTAGCCAAAACAACCCTAAGAAAAAACAAACAAACAAACAAACAAACAAAAAAACAGGAGGTATCACATTCCCAGATTTTAAACTATATTATAAAGCTACAATAATCAAAACAGCCTGGTATTGATACAAGAAAAGTCATACAGACCAATGGAATAGAATTGAGATTCCAGAAGCAAAACCTCAATTTCTCAATCAACTCATCTTTGAAAAAGCCTCCATCACCCATTACTGGGGAGAGAAGAACATATTCAGTAAATGGTGCTGGGAAAACTGGCTGACCACATCCAGAAGATTGAGACAGGACCCCTACTTATCACCATACACAAAAATTAACTCTAAATGGATCACACACCTAAATGTAAAACCTCAAACTGTAAGAACCTTAGAAAATACAGGAGACACTCTCATGAAAGTTGGAACTGGCAACCAATTCCTGATCAAAACCCGAAGGACCCTGGCCATAAGAGATAAGATAGACAAGTGGGACCTCATTAAACTGACAAGTTTCTGCAAAGTCAAAGAAACCATCAAGAGAGCAGGGAGACAGCCCATGCACTGGAAAAAATATTTGCCAACTTCATGTCTGGCTAAGGTCGAACATCAAGGATCTATAAGGAACTCAAATGTGCTGAAAAGAAAAAAGCAAACAGCCCCATTACAAAATGGGCAAAAGATATTAATAGACAGTTCTCAAAAGAAGACATATGAGCAGCCAACAGATACATGAAAAAATATTCAGCCTCACTAGTCATCAAGGAGATGCAAATTAAAACTACATGAGATACCACCTAACTCCAATCAGAATGGCCATCATCAACAACTCAAAAAATAACAGATGCTGGAGAGGACATGATGAAAAGGAAACACTTTCCCACTCTTGGTGGGAGCGTAAACTAGCATTGCCTCTGTGGAAATCAGTGTGGCTGTTCCTAAAAGTTCTAAAAATTGACCTTTCATATGATCCTGCAATCCCCCTACTGGGAATATACCCGGAAGAACTCAGGCCACTCTATAAAAAAGATACCCGCACACATATGTTTATCGCAGCACTGTTCACAATAGCAAGAACATGGAACCAGCCATACTGCCCATCAAAAGAGGACTGGATAACAAAAACGTGGTTCATATACACGATGGAATACTATGCAGCCATAAAGAAGAACAAAATCATGAACTTCGCAGCAACCTGGATGGAATTGGAGTTTATAGTACTGAGTGATCTCTCACAGAAACAAAGAGCTGAGTACCACATGTTCTCGCTCATAAGTGGACCTTGAACAATTACACTATTACTATCAGAAAAGGATTGAAAGTGGCATGAAACTGTGGGGTGGGGGAGGTGGGGAGCTGGAATTGACAGTAGTCGATATCTGCCTGGGGAAGGGGAGGCACACCTCATCAATAAGGGTCCCTGCACAATGAATTTGTGTACCTAACCCCGAATTATTCCCCACAATTTTAAAATAAAAATTAAAAGAGGAAAAATAAAGAAATAAATAAAACAGTCTTTAAAAAATTTTTCTTTAAAATTATTTAAGACAGCAATAATTTTCATTCCAAATTGGAGTTCCATTAAGTTTCATAAATGGAATAAATAGTAGTATGACAAAATACAAGTAGCCATACCGCCGGATTTAAGTAAGATCAATGTGCAAAAATATGCTTCGAGAAACTTTCCAGTAGTAGTGACAATCTAGGCCCCAAATAAGTATCTTCTAGTACAAAATGCATTCTTGGAAGTCTAGAATTCTGAGCCAAACGCTTAGGTATGTTACCATCTTTATCGGTTTCACAAATCGATAAAGCGCTATGCCATGTTTGTCTGTAAATTCAAGTTGTTCATAGTTGGCGATGAACTACTAAAACTAATTGCTGGTCTAGTATTGGCTGAGGGGTTTGTAAATTCTTTCAGATTCCTCAGCACAAAGACTGTCCGCAACATGCAGTCTCATCCACAAGTTCACCTGGACCTTTTCATTCAGCGATATTGGCTTTCAGCCCCCCACAATCTCACAGGCACTATCAGCTTCAGCAATATCACTCCAAGTCCAAAAGGCAACAGCAGGCTGCTGCTAAAGGTGGTCTTCTCAAGAGTCTCTAGGACTTATGTCTGAAGGGAGGCCATGCCTTAGGAGCCCCTCGGTAACTCTGTTATCCACATCCTTCGCTGGCTAGTCACACCACTTGTTGTACAGGGGCCCGGCGGTAGCTTTCTGATGCTCATGACTAAGCTTGGTAGGCAGAACTCGCATCAAGCCTTATTGTAGACTAACGAACTGACAGCCCAGCAGGATGCATGGTCACTCATACTAGTTGTGCATTTAACGCTGAATGCAAGTGTAGGTGGCAAGGAGGAGGTGGAAGGAATATTTTGAGAAATCTGAGCTCTGTAGCCCTGGTAAACACACTCAGAGTTTCAATACTAACAAGGACTGAATGAATGCTGCCTTGGGTGGCACATCTTGTCTCCATAGAGCAGCAGGATTTTGACTGCTCCTCTTCAACTTGGTGTGTGTGCTTTTTACACTAATATTTCAGGGACGACTTTCTGTACTAGCCACCCGGTGCAAACCACTGAGTTGAATATAGAGTTTTGCTCAAATTAATCAAATCTGGCTTATTGGCTTAGTGTCAAAAGCCTTTCCTAACTTTCTGGTAAACAGACTCTTCAAAACTGTACGTAATGATTAAGTGTGTATGTGTGTGTGTGCATGCATATGCATGTGTGCGGGAATGCTTACATATTATATAAATTCACATATATGTATATGTATATACAGACTCATATATACATATAATTGTGTGTATTTATCAGTATATTCCCGGATAATTTATGCTGAAATGCTTTTTATTTGTTTGTCTTGTCTAGACCAAGTTCCATTAAGTAAAAAGGAAAACTGAAATTGTGTATAAATGAAGCTATTTTGGTTTTTGAGCTTATTCATGTATGCAACAGCATTAGTAAGCTGCTGACACAGAAGCTATCATGCTTAAATGATCCCACAGAAAAGGTTTACAGTTTCTAATTTTGATTCTATTAACTGCTGTGTTCACTGATTTTCAAAATTGCGTAGTAAAGCTTACATTTATATAATATTTTCCCAGAAAAAATATGAATACACATTCACATATAAATTAAGGATTTTGTGATTGTCAGGGAGACAATAAAATATTTTCAAACTGATATTTTAATTTCTTCTTTTTATATTAGTCAATGAAATAAGACAGAACAACTATATTCAATTCAATAGGCTAACTGGATACATTTATTCGCAACATATTCTTATTGCCTTCAATTTTACCCTAAACAGGAAAGAGCTACTTTTTTTGTCTTCTCTTCCTTTAGATTTTTCCCTTTTGCCTCTTGCTAAATTAATTTTTTTCCCCAAAAGGATAGTGCCCATTTTTCTCAAGCCATCAGATTCTCCTGCCTTGTCTGCTCATTGCTCTCTAAAACACAGATTTCATTTTCATTATCCCCAAACAAAATCTTCTTCTCAATCTTGCACTAAGTCAGCTACCTTTCTTCCTTCTTCCTGTCCTTACAGAATTTCATGAAGGTCTATGCTACTTCCAGCAACCTCTCTTCACCTATTTCAGACTGGTTTCTGACACTCATTTCTTTTTTGAAGGTCACCTGTAATCTTTGATGTTACACAAAGGTGAGATCTAATAATCAAAATGAATGCTAATTATTTTCAAAACAACTAAGTTGAGAAAATAGCATGTAATAAATATATTTTCTAGGTACTGGTGGAATACAGATAAAATATATTCCTTAGAGTCTCAAAATAACTTACAGTTTAATGTAAATGTAAAACAGTTTAATGTAAAACTTCTTTTTAAAAAAGAAGTTAAGACAAGAGACTTAATGCTCTGAGAACTTGCTTTTATATGCCATGAAGTGTCTACACTATGCCTTCTAGAGTTCTCTTATATTTCATAAAAGCCTGATTATTATTTTTTCACCACTTAAATATCTGTGACACTTGATCCAGAATTCTATAATATTAAATGTATATGTACTTGTATACAGACATAGGTAGATCGATATGATTATAGATAGATAAATATACAGTTTCCCTGGTAAAGAGCTACATTTCTTTAAGAAGAAGTAGTAAGTTAAGTTGACTCCCTATTTTCAAAAGGTTTTTTATGGCTTATTATAAATCATAACCTGAAGGATTTAGGGAAGAAAATCTTATCAACCTAAGTGGGAGGGATCACCCAAACCCTCATGATGATAGTTTAAATAAGTTCTTACTTAAATACCAGTAAGTAATGATTTGAGGCTAAAGCATATTAAAGAACTGAACTTTTAAAATAATTTGAGTTGGAGTCTCACTCTGTCACCCAGACTGGAGTGCAGTGGCCGCTCCCGGCCACCGCAGCCTCGACCTGCTGGGTTCCGGCGATCCTTCCGCCTCAGCCTTCCGAGTAGCCGGAATTACAGGCATGTGCTACCACGCCCGGCTGATTTTTTGATTTTATTGTAGAGATGAGGTCTCGCCTGCCCAGGCGGGTCTCGAACCTGCGGGCTCGGGCAATCCACTCACCTCAGCCTCCCAAAGGCGCGGGATTACAGGCTGAGCCACCGAGCCCGGCTTAAAATAATTTTTGTTGTCTATTGAATACATAACCTTGCACAATCTTACAGGCAACAAACCCATGAGCCACTAAGTTCCTGAGGATGCTATGATCCCATCTGATTAATGCGACCACAAGCAGTTTCTTCTTCATAATTCAACAATAATTTTACCATGTGCCTTGATTTTAATGGAAACAGCTGATTGGCTTAACCCTACATTTCCTATATAGACTGGGCATGAAATGACCTGGCTTGAGAACAGATTGTGACTAGTGATATCTATTCACAACCTCATTTTTACTACATTTTTTAAAAGAGAGAGGTATATAATCAGAGACCATATTATAGGCATAGAGGAAAGGTTAAAAACAATAAAGAAATTCAGTCATAATTATGGTGGAATCCGTAGACCGAGGGGAAAAAGCAAAATTTGGCTTGTAAAGGATAGCATACAAGTGTTCTGGACTGCTTCTGATTTCACCTGTTTCCATAGTAACTTGAATGGTTTCAACAGTTGTTTCAGTCCTCCAAAGCCCAGAGATGTTTGTGGTTTCTTACTTTCTTGTGTATAGGTAATAGACACCTACAGTTTACCTGGCATGGTCTGTTCCTTATTACTTGAAAATGCTTCGTGTACTATTTAGACTTTATTTAGGAATGAATAAATGCTCTACTGTGATACTAAGAATTTGAACAGCAGGCCAACCTTACATTGTATGATTAACATATAAATTTATGCTTGTTCTTGTATTTTTTCTCATTAGCAATTATTGTATTTTTGCCAAATAACGTGAACAGTATTATGTACTATTGCTTGAAATTCTTGACTTTTTTGTATGTACGCTGATGATGCAAAAAAAAAAAGTATTAAAAAGAAAACTAACCAGCTCTGTTTAGAAATATTCTTATATTACAGATTCTCTGAGAAGTTATATTTTAAATGAAAACATCTGCTCTTATTTTTAACGCATTTCTTATAAATTTAGCTAATATTATGGAGGCAAAAATATAATTTTCACTAGATGGAGTCTGGGTAATTAGAAATTAAATATTTTTGCAAAAACTTGCTTTGGTGCATTTAGAATGTTATGTTCTCACATGAATGAGTCAGCAGAAGCAAATTTACAAAATTTAGATATATTTTGGGGAGTGCTATGAGATTTCCGTCATTATTTTTGTCCTTGTTCCCCAAGCTACAAAGGCAATTTAGTAGTATGAATATACAAGGAACATTTTCATCGGAATCATCTTATTAAGTTGATGTTTCACTTAGTGACAGAGCCTGCAATTTTGGTATCTCATACTACCTAGCACAGTGCATTGATTAGACCAATGTCTAATGAACATCAGCTTTATCCTTTGAATTATTTTAGATTCCCTCTCTACTTTCCATATCATGTGCTCCTATATCCACTAGCAATCTTTGTTAATATCCCTTGATAAGAAAAATGCATCTTTTGATTTGCTAAGGCTCACATTGGTAGATTTTTTTATTTAGCATCTATTCGTATACCAGGAATATAAGAGAATCGCTATCTATATATAAGAACAGAACTTCAAATTAAAATAAAATGTATTCAATTACTCTTATATTTGATTTCACAGAGGTGATACTCACTTGCAAGGTTAAAGATTGACTAGAACTCTAAGACAAAATATTCTACATCATTGTTTTAGATTTTTTAATTTAACTGATAGCCCAGTTTATGTGTTAGCATTTTATTGCTCCTAGAGATATAATTTTTTAGTATATAAGATGATTAACTCCCATAAAAAGATGAACTATTTTAAAATTTTTCACTATTTTGGGCATTTCAAAATCTTTTAATTTTAATTTTTAATTTTAAAGATATGGGTACAATTCAGGGTTAAGTATACAAATGGTCATTGTGCAGGTAAAGTTTGGGCCTCACTTTGGTCCCCACTTCACCTGCCTTGAGATCAGATACCCTTATTGACGAAAGTGTATCCCCTCCCTCCCCTGGCAGTTTCCCACTACTACCAATCCCTTTCTTATAGTATTATGATAATTGTCCAGGGTCCACTTATGAGTAAGAACATGTGGTACTCAGTTTTTTGCTTTTGTGATAGATCACCGAGGATGATAGACTCCAAGTCCATCCAAGCTGCTGCAAAGTTCATAATTTTGTCCTTTATTAACGCCTTTGACAAATATTATTTGAACTCTTAAGCACAACTCTGTTATACTACATTGAGACAAAAATGTAAGTGCAAATTTTACAAATGCTCTGACATTTTTATTATAAGTTCACAAATTTAATGAGAAGATTGGTATATACAAAATTTAGGAAGTTGAGAAAAAAAGGTGACCAAATTACTTTAGTATCTAAATTCTTGTGCTGTACATTCACAGCACATTTCAGAGACATATGTTCTAAGCTATTCTGCTTGGACTTTATCTAGTTATTATAGAAAATTTAGAGCTTAAAAGAAAAAAGAAAAAATGTCTAAATTCATCAACATATTTATTCTAATAATTCATCAACTATTGAGTGTTTCAGATTTCTCTTCAATCAGTGATAAAAATTCTAGACTTTTTGTCAATATGCATCGATGGTACACTTTTCTGAAAAGGCAGTCATATATACCCTACACATGACAGAATAGGTATGAATGTCTTACCATTCTCTTTTAAGACATCTCTTTGAAATGAGCTTTTTTTTTCACTCCCATAAATGTCTAGCAAAATGGAAATTCCTAGCAAAACATCAGGATTAAAAATAGCATTGCCCTTTGCTATTGGGAAGATATTGGAAAATCATTAAAGAGGCAAAACAATAAAGCTAAGCATTTATTTGAAAAAATAGTGAACACTTGGTTTTGTATTTAAAAGATATTGTAACATTTAGAAGTGCATTTAATATGCAGATATTAAGTTTAAATTTTATGACAGGAAATATTAAATAAAAATTATTTTTTGGCCGGGGTCGTTGGCTCAGTCTGTAATCATGTGCCTTTGGGAGGCTGAGGTGAGTGGAATGCCTGAGTCTGCAGGTTCGAGACCCACCTGGGCAACTTGGCGAGACCTCATCTCTACAATAAATCAAAAATCAGCTGGGCATGGTAGCGCGCGCCTGTAATTCCAGCTACTCGGAAGGCTGAGGCGGAAGGATCGCCGGAGCCCAGCAGGTCGAGGCTGCGGTGGCCGGAAACGGCCACTGCACTCCAGTCTGGGCGACAAAGTGAGACCCCCAATGCAAAAAAAAAAAAAAAAATTATTTTTTGCACCAAATTTGCAGTCAACCATCTCTAGTATTCAAAGGATAACAGAATGACCTCCAACCAATTTTCCTATCTCATTGACTTTTCCAGATACCACTTTACTAGCTGTATAAATTTGGAGATCTTGCAAAACTCCTCTGAGCCACAGATGTGTTTGCTAATTTTCAGGACGTTTCTAAATTAAAAGCATACACGAACCAGAGTTTTTGGTACTTGAGAGGTTCTCAGTAAATGCTACTTTCTTCTAACAAGTTTTAATTCAGTCAAAAACAAAAGTAAAAGAAACACCTTGGAGCTTCTTTGGAGGAAGCAACTCAAAGTCACATGATAGAAATGCTTCATTCACAAGATAATTTATGTAAATGATGACAGTGCCCTACATTGGTAAATCACATTACAATTTGCAGAGTGGTCTTATGTCTTACTTGGGCCTCATAAAAATTATCTGAAGCCGGGCTCAGTGGCTCAGCCTGTCATCCCATGCCAAAAAAAAAAAAATCTGAGATATGTATGACAACATGGTAAAATACCTATATGTATTAAGAAAAGTAAATGTATGTCATTGGAAATAGAATCCATAAATCCTATACATGCTGTCCGTTGTCTGGAACTTCCCTGTGAAATATTGTCTCTCTTAACTTCTCAGGTAGAAGTTTCTCCAAAAACTCCTGACCTTCTTCCATACTCAGTACACCTCTTACTTTTCCAGAAAGATTCAATGAGCTATCAGACTGGTAGATGAAGACATTCGGCTGAATATTATTATTTGTATAAAAACAAAGGCGATTTAGTATCTATTTGCTCTTACCTTCTTGGTGGAACACCAACTTGAAGTCTACATAGTGGAATAGGTTTTCTAGCTAGTTGATTTAAGGTATGTTTTTCAATTTTCATTTTATGAATAGAGACCTTATTATTCTCTACCTGTTCCACCCACATATTTATCACTCAATTGGTTTTGAACACTGGTGAAGAAAATCAAGCTATTTCTGTTCCCCTTCAAACTCCAATATAACTAATAAATAAAGTCAAGGTTAAAAGAGTTTGAATAGCTAAATCAGTATATAGAATTAGTAAATGGGACATCCAAGGTACAAATTCAAATCTCTAAGCACAAACTCTGGAGTCCTTACTAACTTATCATTCTATCTATAATTTCATTTTTTTTTCACTATTTAACAAAATGTGGAGTTTTTATCAATTGGGACAGCCCTTACAAGTTCTGTGATTTGCAAGTATTACTCAAACTCTCTGAGTCTTGGCTTATTCATCTCTAAAGTGGGAGTGTACTACTTCACCAGGCTATTATGAGGGTTAACAAAATAATGTACATGAAACACTTATCTTCAGGTCTGATACCTAGTAGGCATTTCAGAAGTCTTGCTTCCATCTTTTTCTTTCTTCTTTCGTTTGTATTAACATCAAGGAGGAAATTTAATGTGAACTTTTAAATCAGTTTGTTGAAATATGTTTTCACATGACATTTTCACTGACTTCCTTCTCCCCATTAATTCTAATTAGGAAGACTAACATGCTTCATGATTTTTAAAATAGTGGAACATATAATTTCTTTCATCAATTTTTCAGTTGCATTTTTATAATTCAAAATTATAATCCTGAAGTTGAAATGTGAATAAAACACTTTAAATGTTCTTATGTTACTATTTTTAAAAGAAACATATGACATTAGAACCCTCTTGAAGAAATTGCAGCATACAAAATCCTTGGCAAGTAAATAGCACAAAAAGCATTTCTGACATTGTAGCTTCAAAAGATCATAAAACATATCTTTGAGATAAAAAGAGAAGAAAATTCAGCAAAGGAAATAGACAAAGAAGACAAGAGAAAAATGGAAAAAAATAAGAGCCAAAAATTATCTTTTATATAATCATAATACTTTAAAGATTTAGGTATTATTAACAATTATATTTTTAAGCATCGAGGGAAGAATTTTTAAGTCCAAAAAATGAAATGTAAAATAAATTTTAACAAATGATACAATAAGTAGTTCAGACAGGAAAAAGTTAACTGGAGGATTTAGAGTGATGGCACCAAAAGACCCCTTGGATGGTAAGGGCAGATAAGAAAATGAGTAAAATAAGAAGACTTTAACATTAAAAACATGATTTGGTTTCATTTTTAGAATTGTCATTGAATTACCAAATTTTACTATTAAGTGTTTTTAAGAAAATAGGCCTAATTGAAAATGTAACCTTAGCAGTACAGTCTTCCCTCATTATTCTATGTTCTTCACCATTTACTAAAACTTTTTGGGTTAAATACATATACTAGTATCAATAGTATATTTTTTGCATAAATATCCCTGAAGAGCTACAAAAACAAGCTAGTATATTTAGAGGATTAAATGATTTATGGATGTGGCTATAAGGAATCATTAAGAATAGTACAGGTAGATAACAGACCTAGGTAAGTCTTATTCTTAATAAATTTTTATTTTTATTCCAACTGGACAAACTGACTTTTGTGTTTTTCAAGCTAATTCTTAACATTTATAAAGAGGAACAGTATTCCCTCAATTTCTGTTTTTGCAATTTTGAAAGAAATATGACCGGGTCATATTTCTAAATGACTAATTTCAAGTCAATCAACTGGGAAACATGCATTCATGGTTAAGAGTGACATAGAAACATTAAACTTCAAGGCACAGTGCTGTATCTTCAGATCACTTAATATTCTGAGCATATTAAACCTCAATTTCCCGCCAGGTTTTCATGTGGGTCATTGTTTTCTTTTTAGGTAATTTTACTATAGTTTTGTTTAGCCATGGTTTGTAGTGTTTTTACAGCATTTTGCCCAGTTGGTTGTATGTCTAGAAATTTATTTACACCAGGTATTAGATTTAGTTTGGGAAACAGATACTTAGGATTATGGCTTTCACATTTATAATCACTAGTAGTGGTATAATTTTTATTACATCATGGGAGTAGGCTGGTCAAATCTCCCTTTAAAACAGAACTCCCTGAGAGCATTGCAGTTGTGGACACACTCCAGCCAAAACACCTTTGGGATTTGCTGCACAATTCCAGCCATGGATACCCTCCCCTGGGCAGCTCCAGCCAATGACTGACCATGGGAAGAGTACTAAGACCTGGCCACTTAGGCCCTACACTGGACTTTCTAAGGGAAAAAAATCTGCTCTGAATCCCACGGTTGAGCTGACAGAGACTTTCTTAAGTGCTATGCAGTGATCTGAATCACTTTCTACCCCATCTTTCTTTATTCTCTTTTCACAAATAGTAGACCTGCAACATGTTCTGAAATCTTCATTTTCCTATACCTGCTGATTCTCCTCTGGATCTTTACCAGGCACTAGCTTCAATAAATGTCTTGAACTTTTAACTCTATTTTTGCCTCTGCTTCCTAGAGAAAGAATGAAGCAATTTGAGCTATCTGGTCATCTTGCAGAATATCACATTGATCTAAAATGTTGCTGAAACCATACCTATGGGGCAGAATCATAAAGAGGTGGCTAAAGAGGAAGCACATTTCATGCCTACAAGTATTTCTCATATATGTAGTGATAAGAAGACTGACAGATTTGATAATGGCCTGGAGAAGAAAAAGACTGTATAGCAGGTTGTGGTCCAAGTAATCACCTGGTCCACATGACCTCACAGATATAATGGTGTTAGAGTTATTAGTGGTGGCAAAAGATATTGTAGGGTTGATGGCAAACTCCAGTAAGAGAATCATAACACAGACCTTTGGGTTCTTGAAAGAAGCCCATGACATCTACAGCAGAGTAAGATACACCTTTTTCAAAAGCAACTTCTTACTTTCTACTGAGCACAGGACACCAAGTGATGGCATATTTAGACCTGCTAATAATGATAGGTTTTCTCTATCCTAACTGGTCATAATGTTAGATAATCTTAATAGCAGTTTATCATAAGATGAGAATGGTACATTCAGGACAAGCCCCAGCAAGACCAGAGGACACAAGTAGGCATCATTAGCAAGTACCCCAGATTCTCATGTCACTCACCACAATTGAATAATAGTGTTCTCTCAACTCATACATGTGGCTGTGTGGATGGCATTTTATATGATCAGTTTTGGGTGGAGGAAAAAACAAAACAGAGTCCATTTTTATAAAGGATTAGGTTAATATACAAACACAAGCTAAAAATATAAGGTAACCACATTACAATCACATTCAGGCATGACATTGAAATATAGTCAAAAAGGAAAATCTTCCAGAGTTATAAGTAATGACTCAGATATCTTTTTTTTTTTTTAATGTGAAAGACGACAGGGCCTGAGGTAAGACTATCTATAGACTTATGAGCAGTGTTGAATGACATGCCTGGATTCTGGAAAGAAGGACTGGATGATTGAAGACAAGAAAGACTGGGATAGGGAAACGAAGAGGAGAATATGGTTGTTGGCACAAAGGACGAAGATACTTGCATCACATGCCAATGCCCATCAGAGCTCATCTACCATGGGAGAGGAACTGAACAACAGCATAGACAAAATGACTCAGCCAGTTAACCTCAGCCAGGCTTTTTCTTCTGCAACCTCAGAATGGACATGATAGACACATATGCTTAAGTGACCATGGCAGAAGACAGGGAGGCATGGGGGCCACACATGCATGGAACCCAAAGCAAGCATTACCATTTACCAAAAGCAGTCTAGCTACCGCCACTTCTAAAATACCCAGTCCATCAGGCACATGGGTACTTTGTGCTTCTCATCTTTACTCTGGGCTCTGCAAAGTTAGAAGTTCTAAATTTTCAAAGGGTGTGCCCTTTGGCCAAGGAAGACAGCAAGGGTACCACTGAAACATATAGATTTTATCTCCAGTAGTGGCACTTTGTACTTCTTGTGCCCAGAGACCAGCAAATGAGAAAAGAAAGAACCACAGTGACAGGGATAATTAACCTTCTACAGCTGGAAGAAGTAGTCTTTGTTATACAATGGAGTCAGGGAAGAATATATGTGGAACTCCAAAAAAATTTGTTGTCTTATTATCAGTGGACATAAACAGCAAACCTTTCCTGGGAAGGGAATAGGTACTGAGGACTCAGATCCCTCATGAATGGATATTTTGGAAGAATTTAGAATTAATAATGCATGATGGAGCTGATGTGTATTAGCTGTGATCTTGAAAGAAACTGCTATGATGGGGGTGCTTTACTTCTTCCCACTAATCTTCATTTTCCTCTCAAGAAAAGAGGTCCACATGTGCTTCCATCCAATGTGTGTAAAGAAGTGGATCTGCCCAGTGCAAGGTGTGGTCTACAGCCACAGAGTGAGTGCAGTTCTCGACTCCAGTTACACATCCAATTGTGTCTTGACAGTGCACTATCATTTAGTGAGACTTTGTTTATTATTTTCAACAGATATTTTTCAGATGGGACTATTTCTATTGACTTCCATCTCTTTCTCTCTTTTCAATTTCACATTCAGCCTGCCATCTCTAGATTCTCAAAACTTTCAAGTGCATTTTACATTTCAGATCTTATCCTTTTCTTTTCTATAATATTGATTTGGCTCCTCCTATCCCATACTTTTCTTTTTCTTCTGGTAAAAGTCACCAGCCGGTTGTGAAGGACTTCCAGCAAAATGGTGAGAGACAGCTAGGACTGTGAGAGTCTCCACAAAAGCGAGTGTCCATAAAGACTCTCTGCATGAGTAGGAGTGTGCTGGTGGGTGAGTGAAAGTGCATGTGAGGGGAGACTCAGCTTCATGCACTGGGGTTTTCCTCCAGGGATGACTGCAATCCTCTACCGCCCTGAGATTGGAGCCGGTTGCACACAGGAGTGTCTGATGTTCATAGGACTTTCTTTAGAAGAGCCTGCCAAATCCAGCTGACTCTCATTGCCTGGTGCCTGACCCACACCATCACTTGTTAATAACAAATCAGCTGGAGATCCAGATCCGATCAGTGGAGAGAGAAGATAGAGGAGAGTGGAGAGGAACCCCATCCCTGTTGAGCAAATGCCAACTGCAGCCATTTTCTCTGTCCCAGGACCAGGAAGAGACCTGTATTGCCCCACCCAGATCCACCCAGCTCCAGCTTGGGACCTAGAGGTAATCTCATCAAACTCAGAGGGACAGATGCTCCTCCCCCATGCTGAATCAGATACAGACACATCAGACCTGAGTGGGAGACTTGACAGGCAGCAAGCCAGGTGAGTCCAGATCTGATCCACCCTCCTCCCACAGTAGGCCTGGGGCATCTGACCCAAGCAGAGAACAATCCTATCAGCCTGCACCGGGGGAGCATGGGGGAGGGGCTGCAGATCAGAGCTGAGAGGAAGTTGGATTTATAGGAATGACTTCAGAGTGAGTTTGGTTCCCCCTTTTTGTTGTTTTTATTTTCTCTCTGTCTTTCTGTTTTTGATAACATTTTTGTACTTGCTTTGTTTCTGTTATTTTATTGATTTTTTTTCAGACTTCCTGTTTTGTGTATGGGAAGAGTACATCAATAGGGAGGTTTTTGTTGGTTTGTGTGGTATGTATGATTGTCTGTATGTTTTAGGTTTTTTTTTTTTTTTTTTCTCTTTTCTGTCTTCGTGTCTCTTTTCATTTGTTAGTCGGTACGTCTGTTTGTTTTCCCTCTTACCCTTCTCTCTCTCCACCTTCCTTTTGCTTTCCCCCTTCCATTTTTCATTATTTTCCTTTTTCTTACCTCATTTTGCTTTCAGGGAGCAAACCTATACCCCTACTGCATGGAAAGATTGTAAGGCAGTGGGAAGTTGATTCCAGGGTGCCCACACACCTGTCAATGGATACTGGGATCTGCAGATAGATTCTGAATCACAGTTCCCCCCTCAATTAAATCTCAAAACTGCAAAAAGTGCAGCCCCCAACCCATAATTCAGCTTCACATTTGAACAAAGTCAGAGGATCCACATAAGGAAGAATAGGAGATTGAACAAACAGAAGTAAACACAACCCCCCCATTCCTGAACAACAGACTTAGAGAAGAGGAAAAAAAATGAGGGAGAGGGGAGGAAAATCTACACAAATGAAGAAAAACAAAAAAAGAAGAATATGGGACTCACACAGACTCCTAGGAGGTCAGACACTGAGAATACAGACTTCAGAATGCAAACAATGAAGAGACCCCAGAATGACTGGTCTCAAACTACAAACCCAGATATCAAGACATTAATAGAGAGAATAAATAGAATTGAGGGGAGACAAGATGAAAGAATGAAGGAGTTGATAACTGAGATAACAGAAGTAAAGAATACTATAAATGAAATAAATAACAAACTGATAAGCATGGAAAGCAGAATTAGCCAAGCAGAAGAAAGAATCTCAGAGCCTGAGGATCAAAATATAGAACCAGCCCAAACTGTCAAAAACATAGAAAGAAATTTAAAAAACAGAATAAAACCTTCAAGAGATGAGTGATTATTTCAAGAGGCCAAACCTAGAGTAATTGGACTTCCTGAGGCAGAAAAAGAGAAAGAAGCCACCCTAGAACAAACATTCCATGAAATTATTCAAGAAAACTTCCCTCATCTTATCAGTGATGCAACCATTCAAACACAAGAGATTCAGAGAATGTCTGCATGACAAAAAATGATAAGACCAACTCCTAGACACATAATAATTCACCTCAACAAAGTAAGTATAAAAAAATCCTAAAAGCAGCAAGAGATAAAGATCAGACTACCTACCAGGGAAGATCAATTAGAATAGTAACAGATTTATCTACAAAAAGCACTTCAGACTAAGATAGCTTGGAGCCCAATCTTCCAAGTTTTCCAAGATAATCTATTTCAACCAAAAATAACCTACCCAGCTAAACTCAGCTTCATCAGTGAGGGAGAATTAAAATCTTTCCCAGTCATTCAATCCCTAAGAACCTATGCTGCCTCTACACCAGCTCTACAAGAAAAGCTTGAGATAGTATTAAACACAGAAGAAAGGGAAAAAAGAACAACAACATTCTTCACGAGAGTGCAGGAAAAAGATTGAAAACACACATGAATCAACCCCAAAATCAAAAGAAACACAACAAACAAACAGGAACAAAAACACCTCTATAAGAACCTCATGACAGGTATAAACTCTCACATTTCAATAATTAGCCTGAATGTGTATGGACTAAATGCACCACTGAAAAGACATAGAATGGCAAAATGGATAAAATATCACCAGGCAACAATATATTGCCTCCAAGAGACTCATCTCGCTAGAAAGGACACTCACAGACTCAAAGTAAGAGGATGGGAAACAAAATTTCAGGTGAACAGAGTACAAAAGAAAGGAGGAGTCACAATCTTCATCTCAGACAAAAAACCCTTTAAGCTATCAAAAATGTAAAAGATGAAGGTCACTATATAATGATGAAAGACTCAATCCGTCAACAAGAAATATCCATCCTAAACATATATGCACCCAACATAGGAGCACCTGTGTTCATAAAGCACTTTCCAGGCAAACTTAAAAAAGAGATTGACTATAACACTATCATAGCTGGGACTTTAATATCCCACTCACAACCTTGGACAGATTGTCAAGACAAAAAATCAGCAAGGAGATCCAGAACCTCAATGAGACTCTTGAACAAATGGATTTAATTGACAACTACAGAACACTCCACCCAATGACCACAGAATATACATTCTCCTCATCACCACATGGAACATACTCCAAGATCAACCACATCATTGGCCATAAATTAAAATATAAACAAATTTCATAAGATTGAAATTTTGCCATGCACCTTCTCAGACCACAGTGGAATAAAAATACATATCAACACCAACAAAGCTCCCCCAAAACCCACAAAGACATGGACACAAAACAATATGATGTTAAGCAACTCGTGAGTCAACAATGAAACCAAAACAGATTTTAACAGTTACTTGGAAACAAATGAAAATGAAGAACATCTTACCAAAACCTCTGGGATGCCATGAAAACAGTAGTAAGAGGGGAATTCATATCTTTATAAGCACACATGAAGAAAATGGAAAGATCAGAGGTTAACAGCCTAACAAGTCACCTAAGGAAGCAGGAAAAGCAAGACCACCAAAACCCTAACTTCAGTAGAAGAATCCAGATCACCAAAATAAAACCCCAAATCCAGGACATAGAAGATAAAAAAGATTATACAAAAATATCAATGAAACAAAAGCTGGTTCTTTGAAAGGATAAATGAGATCGATGGTCCCTTAGGCAGACTGATCAAGAAAAAGAGAGATAAAGCCCAAATAAGCTCAATCAGAAACACAAAAGATGAAGTCACAACTGACCCTGAAGAAATACAAAAGATTATCAAAGACTACTACGTACAATTGTATGGAAACAAACTTGAAAACCTAAGGGAAATGGAGGACTTTCTGACATCACACAACCTCCCTAGGTTGAAACAGGAAGAAATTGAGACTCTATATAGACCAATAACAATTAAGAAAATTGACAATGTCATGAGAAAACTACCTACAAAAACAAGCTCTGGCCCAGATGACGTTCCAGCAGAATTCTATAAAACATATAAGGAGGAATTGATACCAATCCTATTGAAAGTATTCCAGGTGATTGAGAAAGATGGAACTCTCCCCAAATCATTTTATGAAACTAAAATCACATTGAAACCCAAGCCAGGTAAAGACCCAACAAAGAAATAGAACTACAGGTCAATATCTTTGATGAGCATAGATGCTAAAATTCTCAACAAGATCCTAGCAAACCAGATTCAACAACACATCTCAAAAATCATCCATCACGACCAAGTAGGCTTCATCCCCATGATGCAAAGTTTGTTCAACATTCGTGAGACCATAAACGTAATTAAATACATCAACAGACATAAAAACAAAAACCACATGATAATATCATTAGATGCAGAAAAAGCTTTTGATAAAATCCAGCACCCCTTCTTGATAAACTCCCTCAAACATTTAGGCATAGATGGGACATATCTCAAAATAGTAAGAGCCATCTAGGAGAAACCCACAGCCAGCATAATGCTAAATATACAGAAATTGGAACCATTTCCCCTGAAAACTGGAGCAAGACAAGGATGCCCACTCTCACTCCTCCTGTGCAACATAGTTTTGGAAATCCTAGCTAGAGCAATCAGAGAAGAGAAGGCGAGCAGTGGTATCCAAATAGGAAAAGAGGAAGTCAAGTTCTCTCTCTTTGAAGACGTCATGATTGTATACCTTGAAACCTAAGAGAATCTGCCAAAAACCTCCTAGCCCTGATAAAGGACTTTGGCAAAGTCTCAGGGTATAAAATAAATGAACAAGAGACAATCACATTTCTATATACCAATAATAAACAAACAGAAGCCCAAATAAAAAGCACAATTCCATTCACAATAGCCACAAAAAAATGAAATACCTTGGCATCTTCCTAACTAGAAATGTGAAAACTCTTTACAATGAAAACTACAAAACACTGCTCAAATAAACCAAAGATGACACAAACAAGTGGAAAAATATTCCATGCTCATGGATTGGAAGGATCAACATTGTGAAGATGTCCATTCTACCTAAGGCAATCTATAGATTTAACGCAATACCTATCAAATTACCAGCAACATTCTTCTCAGACCTAGAAACAAGAATACAGGAATTCATATGGAAACAAACGACCAAGAATAGTTAAAACAATCCACAGCAAAAAAACAAAAAACAAAAAAACAAAGCAGGAGGTGTCACACTCCCAGACTTTAAACTTTACTATAAAGCTACAATAATCAAAACAGCCTGGTATTGGTACAAGAACAGGCATATAGACCAATGGAATAGAATTGAGATTCCATAAGCAAAACCTCAATTTCTCAACCAACTCATCTTCAACAAAGGCTCCACCACCCTCCACTACTGGGGAGAGGAGAACCTATTCAGTAAATGGTGCTGGAAAAATTGGCTGGCCATATGCAAAAGATTGAAACAGGACCCCTACCTATCCCCATACACAAAAATTAACTCTAAATGGATCACAGACCTAAATGTAAAACCTCAAACTGTAAGAACTTTAGAAAATGCAGGAGACATTCTTATGGTAGTTGGAACTGGCAACCAATGCCTGATCAAAACCTGAAGTGCCCAGGCCATAAGATATAAGATAGACAAGTGGGACCTCATTAAACTGACAAGCTTCTGCAAAGCCAAAGAAACCTTCAAGAGAGCAGAGAGACAGCCCACAGACTGGGAAAAAATATTTGCTAACTCCGGATCTGACAAAGGCCTAACATCTTGGATCTACAAGGAACTCAAACATGCTGAAAAGAAAAAAAACAAACAGCCCCATTACAAAGTGGGCAAAAGTTATGCATAGACAGTTCTCAAAAGAAGACATATGAGCAGCCAACAGATACATGAGAAAATGTTCAGCCTCACCAGTCATCAAGGAGATGCAGATTAAAACTACACTGAGATATAACCTAACTCCAGTCAGAAAGGCCATCTTCAATAACTCAAGAAACAACAGATGCTGGCAAAAAGGGAACACATCTACACTGTTGGTGGGAGTGTAAACTAGTACAGTCTCTGTGGAAATCAGTGTGGCAATCCCCCTACTGGGAATATACCTGGAAGAACTCAAATCACTCTATAGAAAAGATACCTGCACATGTATGTTTATCACAGCATTGTTCACCATAGCAAGAATATGGAACCAACTGTGCTGCCCATCAAAAGAGGACTGGATAAAAAAATGTGGTACCTAAACACAATGGAATATTATGCAGCCATAAAGAAGAACAAAATCATGAACTTTGCAGCAACCTGGATGGAATCAAGAGTTCATAATAATGAGTGATCTCTCACAGAAACAAAGGGCTGAGTATCACATGTTCTCACTCATAAGTGGACCTTGAGCAGCTACTGAACTACTGTAAGAAAAGGATTGTCAGTAGCAGGAAGCTGCAGGTGGGGTGGGGGATTGACAGTAGTTGATATACACCTGGGGTGGGGGGGCACACCTCATCAACAAGGGTAACTGCACAATAAATATTTGTGTACCTAAGCCTGAATTGTACCCCACAATTTTAAAATAAAAATTAAAAGTAGAAAAAAAAAACTTAGACCACCAGTTCAAACATCTTTATGAAGTTTAAAGGCATTCTCATTCAACTGCCATTTACACAGTAAAACTAATGAAGAGTGGGCTTCTTAAAACAAGTTACAAATGACTTGCATACTAAAAGTTGATCTGATTTTAATAAGAAAGAGAAAATGAAGCAGAAGAAAGAATGGTTTTTGCTACAGAAGTAATAGTTTTTAAATTATGTATGTGCAAAATGAAGGTTGTGTGCTAATTACTTAACTACTTTTCTCTGTCCTCAGGCTCCACATTATTTTCAATACTCTTATTCGGGAGGGAGAAATAGGCAACAGAAATTCCTCAACCTATGCTCTGGCATTTTCCTGTCCCATCTCATTAAATAAGTGCTAAGTGTTTTGCTATTTTTGCATGAAGTCATGTATAAGTTTTCCAGGTTGCAAATCACTTAGCTCCAATAACAACAGCTATCAATGGTTAAAGCAAATTGTACTTGTTTTAACTCATGTTATTGGAGCTTTCACATAATGGAGGAAGTGCAGATTAGAAAGAACTGGGTTTAATCCTTGCCGTGTGACATCAGGCATATTATATAGCTTCTCTAGATCTCTATTTTCTTATTTTTACAATAGTAAGATTGGATCCTTGTTACAAACCAGCAGTTCAATAGCAATAGATTTCTTTTTCTTTTCTGAAAACAAGTGCCTTATTTACCCAGTAATGCATGGCTGCAGTTATTACAGTGAAGAAGGCATTTGGTTATTCATTTTGTCAGGTTGTAGTAGAAGTGTGGACTTTGGAGACAGATGTCTCTTTAAACTTTAACAGGATTTTGAGTCTCTATTTTCCCACCTGTAGAATATGAATATAAAAAAGAAAAGAACACCAGGTCGGTAGTACAAAGATGCTACCTCCATTTTTCCCTTTTTATTATTGAGAGGTCCCGTGCTTGAGGTTTATATTCAAAAACAGAAATTGAAAAATGAAAAATTCTACTACTGTTATTGCTTTCTTCAAATCATCTGCTACCACTAAGTAACAATATAATAGTAAAATAACATAACAGACATTCTTGGTATTCTGAGTTGAAAAAATACTTTATAAAATATTAATACATTCTTTTCCAATGCATTCATATTTTAAATTTATCAGTAAATTGCTTTGTGGTTTATAAATTATACTTATAGTACAATAACTTGAGAGTTTTAGCATTTACTTGTAACATTTTATCCATCCTGGAACTCTACCTATCTTCATCTGTTCAGGCTGATATAACAAAATACTATAAACTGGGTAACCTATAAGCAACCAAAATGTATTTTCCCTAATTATAGATGTTGAAGAGTCCAAGATCAAGGTGCCAGCAAATTGACATCTGTTAAATGCCCATTCCCTGTTCACAGACAGCATCTTCTGCTTGTGTCCTCACATGGTGGAGGAAACAAACAAGCTTTCTTAAGCCTATTTTATAAAGGTAAAAATCCCATTTATAAGAGCTCTGTCCTCATGCCATAATCACCCCCTCCCCCCAAAAAAGCTCCTTCTACCTTGGGAGTAGGTTTTCAAATATATGCATTTTGGGGGGACATCAACATTCATACCACTGCACTATTTTTTCCCCAAAAGCAGAAATTGATAATTAAAAGAAGAAATAGAAAAATCCTGCAGCATTCCCATGGAACATGAAGATGGTGAAATAAAGACTGAAGGAGTAAAAGGTCTTTCCTTATTTAGTTGATCAGCAGCAAGTAAGATACCGCCTAAATCAATTAAGCACAGAAAAATTAAATATGGTGCTGGCGTTTGAGCCACTCTAAGGACAAACAAAAATGCAGAGAACCAAAACCACAGCAAAATTTCAAGCAGTTTGGGATTCAGGTTTTCAGCAAGACAGGTAATTGATGAGTATCATTCTGGAAAAACAGACCCCACAGATTTCCTTGGGAAATGGATGGGTGATTATTTTCCAAAACTTAGCTTTACTAATAGCCAAGTGAAATCAGTCATTTGAGGTGAATGTGGGAAAATCATTCAAGAAAGAAGGATTAAGAAGTTCATAAAAAGAGTCAAGTGTCTCCTCTGTGTCAGTATTAGGGTCAAGATCAACACGGTTTGACTATTAATTTCATCCAGACCTAGTTAATCACTCTTACTGTTTAAAATGTCACAGGTAGTCATGTCGTAGGTGTTGATCTGTGGCTGTTGGGACTTAAAAAATACATTCAGCAGCTGGGCTCGGTGGCTAGCCTGTAATCCCGCGCTTTTGGGAGGCTGAGGTGAGTGGATTGTCTGAGCCCGCGGGTTCGTGACCCACCTGGGCAGGTGAGACCTCATCTCAACAATAAAATAAAATAAAAAAAAACCAATTAGCCGGGCGTGGTAGTGTGCGCCTGTAGTTCCAGCTACTTGGAAGGCAGAGGAGGAAGGATCGCCGGAGCCCAGCAGGTCGAGGCTGCGGTGGCTGGGAGCGGCCACTGCACTCCATTGAGACTCCAACTCAAAAAAAAAAACAAACCAAAAAAAAACACATTCAGTATTTCTTCAGATTTGAAGTGTTGTATTGTGACCTTGATTGTTTCATGAATGGTTGTGCAGAGGCATTCAAGACCCTAGACACAATTTAGTATTTGACTGACATGAAAACAACCACTAGTATGCCCCTTCGCTATGAACTCCTAATATAAGACAGGATATGAGAAAAAGTTATTGACTTGTTGGTTTAGCTTTTCAGAAATTTTTAATTCGTTGTTTTAATCTTTCCAGTGATGTCTATTAGTGGATAATCTTGAGTTACCATAGTTTATTTAGGCAAATTTTCACTTTCATTATTAACCAAAACATATGAGGAAGAAAACTAAATTGTTGAGGTAACATACACCTGTAGAAGCATAAATTGGTCCTAAATGGTTATGGAGCTACCTTGATTTACAAGGGTCGCAAGACAAACTTTGGAAAGTAAGAGCTCATCTTGGTTTGTATTTTGGTGAGTTTTTCTCTGTTCTCATAGCCAGAAATGAATAGACATGCTACATTTTAGAGCATGTAACACATATCAATATTAATGAAACTTCTATTTAATTGCCATGATTAAATTTGTAAATAAAGTAGTTGAAAGTTGAGTTTTGACACACCAAAGGGATCCTGTTGGAAAGTTAAAACTGTTTTCTGGTGATTCTTCCATAACTCAGAAATGCTTTTTATGTCGACTTTCTTTTGAAAACAACGCCTCTATGATCACATGACCCCTACCCATCACCATACACAAAAATTAACTCTAAGTGCATCAAAGACCTAAACATAAAAACTAAAACTATAAGAATCTTAGAAAATTCAAGAGACACCCTTATGGAAATTGGAACTGGCAACCAATTCCTATTCAGAACCCTAAATGCCCATACCTTAAGAAATAAGATAGACAAGTGGGACCTCATCAAACTAACGAGCTTCTGCAAACCAAAAGAAACCATCAAGAGAGCAGGGAGACACCCCACAGAATGGGAAAAAATATTTGCCAACTGTATATCTGACAAAGGCCTAACATCTAGGATCTACAAGGAACTCAAATGAGCCTAAAGGAAAAAAACAAACAGTCCTATTAAAAGTGGGTAAAAGACTTGAATAGACACTTCTCAAAAGAAAATAAAGGGGCAGCCAACAGATACATGAAAAAATGCTTAGCCTCACTCATCATCAGAGAAATGCAAATCGAAACCACATTGAGATATCACCTAACTCCAGTAAGAATGGCCACCATTAATAAAACAAACAACAACAGATGCTGGTGAGGATGTGGAGAAAAAGGAACACTTCTACACTGCTGGTGGGAATGCAAACTAGTACAACCTCTTTGGAAGACAGTGTGGCTATTTCTGACAGAACTAGAAACTGACCTTCCATATGACCCAGCAATCCTCATACTGGAAATACAGAGGGATGCTAATCATTCTATAAAAGAATAAAAGGCACATCAAAACTTACTCCACAATTATGAAAACATTTCTTTGATATTCTAAGTTTTTATTCTTTAAAACTATCTTGCAAAAATGTGAATATTTCTATGTGGCGATTGTGGACAGAAATATGCTTAATAGACACTTTGTCAGAAATACACATAGATATATGTAGAAAAAAGAAGGAATAACCTCAAAGAAGGGGTTGTTGGTGGGATGGGAGAGTTTATCTGGCAGATCCCAAATCTAATTTGAAGTTTTGCCTCAACTTTTTTTCTTTTTTTCTGGCTGAAAGTTGGAAAGGGTCTTTCCACCTCAAAAGGCTTCTGGCTTCAACATGGGAAGAGAAGCAGTTCAAGCCTCAGTAAATGATAGAATTGATTGTATCTCACTTTCATTAACTCAAAAGCTCCCTTCAGACTTTGTTTTGCCCACTGAAAAAAAATTTCATCATCACTGCCCATTACGAAACCTCTTAGTTTATGTCATTGGTACCTTCAAGAAATAAAGCACCATGGCTGTCTTTAGATTCATTTTCAAGGACTGCTACATGTTTTCTCTGGCTCATCAAAGAAAAAATGATATTATTTATATTATTATTTTTAATAGAGGGAATCTTTCCATATTTTTCTAGAGATTTATGTTCTGTAATCTTCTAAAAGGATCATAAATGACTTCAAAATTAGAACACAGTTTGAAAAAGGGTACTTAAAGCTAAAAGAGACGACATCCCATTTGAAGTAAACAAGATGTACCTTAAAGCATTTGGCAATGAGCTTGGATCTGAGATTTTTCTAGCATCAAATGCAAATGAGAGATCTATTATGGGCTGCAATGTTTTTATTTGTTAATTAGAAAAGCATGCAGATTCGTCTTTAGAGATAGAATAACTTTTTTTTTAGAACAAAATGTTAGCACAAATTTACCATTAAGTGTTTTGTTTGCAAACGTATGTATTTTGGTGTTGTACGAATAACTAGAGGACAAGAAATAAGGAGAAGAAAGACAGGGATAAGGGAGATTATGTTTCCCTAATTGTAGAGTATATTGTCTTAGTGAGAATATTTTTGGTGAGTTTTGTTTTGTTTTGTTGTTTTTGTGGTGGTGCATAATATCTATTATCTTATTTTATTGATTGCTTTTATGTCAGTCAAATGCTAAATTGTGTGTAGGGTCTTTTAATTATGAAAAAAATCCTTATGCAGTAGCTTATAGAAACAAGATAGATATTGATAGAAGCCATAGAGAAATTCTGCCAAGTACTTTGACCACATTCCTAAGAGCAAAGCTAATTAGGGTTTTTTCCTGCATTTTTAAGTCAATATTTCCCAGATAATCAAATCTTCAATTTTATGCTATTCAACTGATTTTTTTTTTTGCGGGGGTGGGTTGGAGTCTCACTCTGTCGCCCAGACTGGAGTGCAGTGGCCGCTCCCGGTCACCGCAGCCTCAACATGCTGGGCTCTGGCGATCCTTCCACCTCAGCCTTCCAAGTAGCCAGAATTACAGGCGTGCACTACCATGCCCAGCTGATTTTTTGATTTATTGTAGAGATGAGGTCTTGCTGCCCAGGTGGGTCTCAAACTCGGGGGCTCAGGCAATCCACTCACCCCAGCCTCCCAAAGGCGCCGGATGATCATTTACTGAGTTTGATAATGGAACTTTCTGAAAAAATGAGTGTATACAATAAGTGTTCACACTGTGATTCCAGCTTACTAATTAGCAATGGGAATGGGAACAGAAGTTAGATATTTCTGAATTTAGTTTCTTTATAAATGAAAATCAACTTCTGGTGTCTTCAGCCTCTTTATCTTAAATGTTATTTGCTAATGAACTTTGTTATTTCCAGGTAGTATTTTCACTAAATCTCTGCTCTGTATGAGAAAGAAATGAGAAGAAAAAGATTTATTGAGGCATTTCTCTAAGTAAAATAAAGACAACCAATTGTACTGCAATTAATCACACTGTACAGAGGTGTTAAATTGTATATATAAAAGTTAAGGGACTCTATAATAAAGAAATTAATATAAATGATAAAAAAATGTAAAGACCTAATACTCTAGAGTGTTGCATCTAATTACATATTATAAAAATCGTTTTAAAAATTATGATGAGATGTCAGTCATTTTCTTCCAATGAATTTGACTACAGAGTTTAAGCAAATAAATTTTCTTATAGACACAATTAATAAAAGTGGCATAAGATGTAAGTAATAAATGCAAGAACAGAAATAAATGAACTAGAAAAAAGGCAGACAATAGAGAAAATTAGCACTGGTAAAATTTGGTTCTTTGAAAAGTTTTTACAAAATGAATAAATCCCAAACTAGATTGGCTAAGGGAAAAAGGAAAAGAATATAAATTACCCATTTAAGAAATTAAGAGGGCCGGGCACAGCGCCTCCCGGGTACTCGCGACCAAGCCAGGTGTGCAAGGATGTCAGTGCTCCCGGGGATCGGGGGCACCTGACGTGCCTAGCAGGGACCAAGACTTCAAACTGCTGAATAGACAGACTGTAAAGCAGAGGGAAAAGTGAACAAAACCAGAAGACCCTCATAAGGAAGAACAGGTCATTGCAGAAGAGAAATAAAAGCAACCCCACCTTCCCTCAAAAACAGAATTGAAGAGGGGGAGGGAAAGGGGTAAAGGGAGAAAAATCTACAGAAATGAAGAAAAACCAAAAGAAGAGTATGGGTCTCTCCCAGACGTCTGGGAGAGCAGACACTGAGAAAATTGACTTTGGAATACAAACAATGAAAAGTCCCCAGAATGAAGGGTCTCAAAATGCAAATGTAGATATCAAAACAATAATGGAGAGACTAAAAAGAATTGAGGAGACACAAGAAAAAAACTAGGAAGGAGCTGATATCTGAGATAACAGTAATAAAGAATACTGTGAATGAAATAAATAACAAATTGGTAAGCATGGAAAGCAGAATTACCCAAGCAGAAGAAAGAATCTCAGAGCTTGAGGACCAAAATATAGAAATAACCCAAACTCTTAAAAACACAGAAAATAAGCTAAAAAAGACAGAACAAAACCTTCAAGAGATGAGTGACTACCTCAAGAGGCCTAACCTAAGAATAATCGG
>NW_007257178.1:0-2978 GCF_000164805.1 Carlito syrichta | reverse complement strand
CATTTCATAATTAGTCTGAATGTGATGGACTAAACGCACCACTGAAAAGACATAGAATGACAAAATGGATAAAATATCACCAGGCAACAATATACTGCCTTCAAGAGACCCATCTCACTAGAAAGGACATACACAGACTCAAAGTAAGAGGATGGGAAACAAATTTTCAGGCGAATGGAACACAAAAGAAAGGAGGAGTCGCGATCCTAATTTCAGACAAAATACCATTTAAGCTATCAAAAATTAAAAAAGATACAGAGGGCCACTACATAATGATAAAAGGTTCACTCCATCAACAAGAAATATCTATCCTAAACATATATGCACCCAACATAGGCGCACCAACATTCATAAAGCAACTTCTAGGAAAACTAAAGAAAGACATTGACTCTAACACCATAATAACTGGGGACTTTAATACACCACTCACAACCTTAGACAGATCATCAGGACAAAAAATCAGCAAGGAGATCCGGAACCTCAATGAGACTCTGGACCAAATGGACTTAATTGATACCTATAGAACACTCCATCCAAAGACCACAGAATACACATTCTACTCATCACCACATGGAACATATTCTAAGATCGACCACATAATTGGACACAAATCAAGTATAAGCAAATTTAAAAGGACTGAAATTCTGCCATGCACCTTTTCGGACCACAGTGGAATAAAAATAAACATTGACACCAACAAAGTCCCCCCAAAACCCACAAAGACATGGACACTAAACAGCATGATGCTAAATAACTCCTGGGTCAATGATGACATCAAAATAGAGATCAAAAGATACCTGGAAACAAATGAAATAAAGAAACATCTTACCAAAATCTCTGGGATGCCTTAAAAGCTGTAATAAGAGGGGAATTTATATCCCTACAAACACACATGAGGAAAATGGAAGGAACAGAAATTGACAACCTAACAAGCCACCTAAAGAAGCTGGAAAAGCAAGATCACAAAAACCCTAATTTCAGCAGAAGAATCCAGATCACCAAAATAAAAGCCCAAATCCAGGACATAGAAGACAAAAAGATAATACAAAAAATCAATGAAACAAAAAGCTGGTTCTTTGAAAGGGTAAACAAGATTGATGGTCCCCTAGCTAGTCGGACCAAGAAAAAACGAGAAAAAAACCAAATAAGCATAATCAGAATCACAAAAGATGAAGTCACATCTGACCCTGAAGAAATTACAAAAGATCATTAGAGACTACTACGTACACTTGTATGGAAAACAAACTTGAAAACCAGAAGGAAATGGAAGACTTTCTGACATCACACAACCTACCTAGGTTGGAACAAGAAGAAATTGAGACCCTAAATAAACCAATAACAATCAAGGAAATCAACCACGTAATAAGAAAACTTCCTACAAAAAAAAAGCCCTGGTCCAGATGGCTTTCCAGCAGAATTCTACAGGACATTTAAGGAGGAGCTGATACCAATCCTACTGAAGGTAATCCAGGCAATTGAAAAAGATGGAACTCTCCCCAAATCATTTTACGAAGTCAACATCACATTGATACCCAAGCCAGGTAAAGATCCAACAAAGAAAGAGAACTACAGGCCAATATCTTTGATGAACATAGATGCTAAAATTCTCAACAAGATCCTAGCAAACCGGATTCAGCAATACATCTCAAAAATCATCCATCATGACCAAGTAGGCTTCATTCCTGGCATGCAAGGCTGGTTCAATATTCGTAAAACCATAAATGTAATTAAATACATCAACAGATGTCAAAACAAAAACCACATGATCATATCACTAGATGCAGAAAAAGCTTTTGATAAAATCCAGCACCCCTTCTTGATAAAAACCCTTGAACATCTAGGCATATGGGGAACATACCTCAAAATAGTAAAAGCCATCTACGAGAAACCCACAGCCAGCATACTCCTAAATGGACAAAAATTGGAACCAATTCCCCTGAAAACTGGAACTAGGCAAGGATGCCCACTCTCTCCCCTCCTGTTCAACATAGTATTGGAAGTCCTGGCTAAAGCAATCAGAGAAGAGGAGGCAATCAGAGGTATTCAAATAGGAAAACAGGAAGTCAAGTTATCTCTCTATGCAGATGATATGATGGTGTACCTTGAAAACCCAAGAGAATCTGTCAAAGGTCTCCTTACATTGATAAAAGCCTTTGGCAAAGTCTCAGGATACAAAATAAATGTACAAAAGACAATCGCATTTCTCTACACCAATAATAAACAAACAGAAACCCAAATAAAAAACACAGTTCCATTCACAATAGCCACAAAAAAAATGAAATACCTTGGCATCTTCCTAACCAGAGACGTGAAAGACCTTTACAATGAAAATTACAAAACACTGCTCAAAGAAATCAAAGCCGACATTAACAAGTGGAAAAATATCCCATGCTCATGGATCGGAAGAATCAACATTGTGAAGATGTCCATCTTACCTGAGGCAATCTACAAATTCAATGCAATACCCATTAAATTACCAACAACATTCTTCTCAGACCTAGAAAAAACAACACAGGAATTCATATGGAAACACAAACATCCAAGAATAGCCAGAACAATCCTCAGCAAAAAAAACAAAGCAGGAGGTATCACAATACCAGATTTCAAACTTTACTATAAAGCTACAATCATCAAAACAGCTTGGTATTGGTACAGGAACAGGCATATAGATCAATGGAACAGAATCGAGATTCCAGAAGCAAAACCTCAATTTCTCAACCAACTCATCTTCGACAAAGCCCCCACCACCTACCAATGGGGAGAGGAAAACCTATTCAGTAAATGGTGCTGGGAAAATTGGCTGACCACATGCAGAAGATTGAAACAGGACCCCTATCTATCCCCATGCACAAAGGTTAACTCCAAATGGATCAGAGACCTAAATGTAAAACCTCAAACCATAAGAACCTTAGAAAAGGAAGGAAATACTCTCATGGAAGTCGGAACTGGCATCCAATTCCTGTACAAAACCCGAAACC
>NW_007257177.1:2469-4029 GCF_000164805.1 Carlito syrichta | reverse complement strand
TAGGTGCCACAGGCACGACAACACGGATGGGCACGAAATTCCCGCATACTTTGTTCCCCTTTGTCTACACACACTGAGAGCTGACAGTCTCTGCATGGCCGCCCCTCTTTCATTTGTCAGACAGAGTCTGTGGGTGCACCTGGGCAGGCAGCTACACCTGTACTTGAGAATTTACATCGCCTTGCTCGGGGATGGCATTGATTATGGACGGGTGAAATACAAGCACAAACTATTTAAAAACTGAACGATGGAGGCCTACAGGAACATGGCAGAAAAACAAATACATACAAGTGCCGCTGGCACAGCGATTGTACCTCTGCCCCTGAGCAATCATCTGATGATATCAAATTATGAGCCCTGGAAGTCCTCGCGCCACTGCCTTGGTTCACATTGGAGGCATAATGAAAATTTTCTGGTTAATTAAGGGGAGGTTTATAAAATACTTAGGTTGTGCACACGCATGCGATTCTCGTCCTTCCACACTGGGGGCAATTCGCATCCTTCCACACTGGGGACGGCATCCTCAAGGCACTCCAGGCCTGGATACCGTGGCCTGTTCCTCTGCCCAGTATCCGAGGGAGGATCCACTCTGCCTGCAGTGCTCAGGTTAGTGCCATCCCCAGGCAGCTCAGGCGCTCACTCTGGCCCTCCTGTGCTTCTGGACCTTTCCTTCAGGGTTTTCCCTGGAGTCGCTCCAGGCATGTCCTCTCGCCACCTGCCTCAGCTTGTCCTGCCTGCAGCGCCATGCTCACTGCAGTCCCTGCAGCCCCACGCTCTCGGGGCACTTAAGGTGCACTATTCTAACCTGGGGTCAATGGGGGGATGCCTGGCCCTGCTGGGCACGATGGTGCAGGCTGTGCACCCAGGAGCTGGGGCCTTGGGAGCAGTGGGGTCGCCACAGGAAGACCCCCCCCATGTCTTAACCTGAAACCCAAGGCACCAGGGTAGCAATTGTGCATGACCCCACGGGGCTCAGCCACTGGAAACTGCCTGACACTCGCTAAACTGTCGCAAAGAGGGAGTGGCTTCCCAGGTCTTGGTGGAGAAAAGTGAGAGGTTCTCACAAGTGCTTAATGATGCAGATAAACCAGGGCCCGCGTTGGGGCGGAGCCAGGCTGCGGTGGTCAGCCTGGAACAGTCAGGCCCTCCACCTCCCTGCCTGGCGTCCCTGCCATCTGGGCAATGGAGAAAGGTCATTTTGAAAGGTTGGCGACCAGGCCCGTTGCATCCTGGTGGTGAGTCTGTGCACCCAGTGCTGGGAAAATGGCGTCCCCAAGGAACTTCTTCCTCTTCACTGGGGACTTCAAGATGTCAGAGCTTCAAAACTAGAGAATTATTTTGGAAGAAAGGAAACTGTGGACACTGTTGAATTTGTTTGATCTTGCCCTTATGTAAATATGCCCCAGGGATAGGAGGTGGGAGGGTAAGAGACTAACCCAGAGCTTGGGGAGAGAATAAAGAAACTGTCTTTTTCAGTCATAACAAGTTCCTCCCATTTAGAGAACTGCCAAATCATAACAAATTTCCCATATAGTCTTAAATCCAGTTTAAAAACCAACT
>NW_007257177.1:0-1329 GCF_000164805.1 Carlito syrichta | reverse complement strand
ATGCAAGTTTTGGAGTAAAGGACCAAGGAGAAAGAAGGAAGGTGAGTTAGGGCCATCACGTTCTGCTGGACTCTTCTAGAACTGGTTTTTTATGAGTTGGAGTCTCACTCTGTCGCCCAGACTGGAGTGCAGTGGCCGCTCCCAGCCACCGCAGCCTCGACCTGCTGGGCTCCGGCGATCCTTCCGCCTCAGCCTTCCGAGTTGCCGGAATTACAGGCGCGCGCTACCACACCGGCTGATTTTTGGATTTATTGTAGAGATGAAGTCTCGCTGCCCAGGCGGGTCTCGAACCCGCGGGCTCAGGCAATCCACTCACCTCAGCCTCCCAAAGGCGCGGGATTACAGGCTGAGCCACCAAGCCCGGCTTAGAACTGGTTTTAAGCCCAGAGGCCTGGAGCACAGGTCTAACTCTTGGCCCTGGGAAGAGAATGGACCACAGTCGCCCCCTCCAGATCTTTTCAGGGCTCCTGGGGCAAGTCCACAGCTTTGCTGGTCCCACTTCCTGAGAACTGCGTGGTTCCAGGTGAGATCACAGGGAAGTTTCCAGGTGGGGCCCAGCCAGACCTCCTCCCACCCAGCTCCTCCATAACTTCATCATCTCAGGACCCCAAGGGAAGTGAGGCAGTAGGGCCACAGAGATGGGTACTATCAGGCTCCTGAGGATGTGCACACTGTGTCCCCTGCCACATCCCCACTGCCACAAGGCTCTGCAGTAACCCCAGCTTCCCATGAGTGTGTGTGGGGGGATGGGGGCAGTGATCAATGAAGGGAATCATCCTAAGTGGGTGGGAAGGAGGCAATTTGTGTATCTGAATCCTGAGATTGAGAAGTGTCATCCTCCAGGTCACACCCCAGGGCTTACCTCACCTGTATTTACCCGTGGGGCCCTGAAATACTGTAGTTTGCAAAGAGGATGGTGGTGGGGCAGGCCCATTTCTCAGGCAGGCACTCACTTTTGTGGTTGGGTTCCTCTGGGGTATGGAAGAGGGGTTGGAAATGGAATCTGCCTTGGGGTTAGGTGGGTGGGGCTGGGAACAGGAAAAGGCTGCTCTCAGGGACTTTCCAGAGTTGGAGAAGAGGTACCCCCCCAATCTGTGTCAAGGTCCTAGAGGAGCCTGAGGTGTGGGGCAGGTGTTCTGAAGTGTGCACGTGGGGTGGCATGAATAAGATGTAAACTTGACTCCTAGCAGAGAAATCAAGCCTGCCTTCAGAGCTGGTAATTAGTAATGACTATTGTGGGCATCGTTGTCACTAATTATAGATGTCTTGGTGTCTGTCCTCAGGCTTGGAAAATGGGAATTTCCCTGATTCTGTGGGACTTCAGGCCCC
>NW_007257176.1:0-6045 GCF_000164805.1 Carlito syrichta | reverse complement strand
TCGGAAGGCTGAGGCGGAAGGATCGCGGAGCCCAGCAGGCGAGGCTGCGGTGGCCGGGAGCGGCCCCTGCACTCCAGTCTGGGCGACCGAGTGAGACTCCAACTCAAAAAAGCAAAAAAAGAGATACCAAGAAAGACTGGTTGTTCAGCAGTACCATGACTATAGGAGGTTTGTTCCATGGGGTCCCTGGGCGCAGACTCCTAGCCAGCCTTCCGGCACACCCACTGGTATCCTTTGGGGACCTCTCCCATTTTAGTCTGGGAGCATTCGGTGTTTACCAGAGTGAAGGCAAACCTGGGCTTAAGGCGCCCTCTAGTGCTGGAAATGAGGCACCGTCCTGGGGAGGAAATTTTTAAAAGCAATCAATAGATTACAAAGAATCTCTAAGCAAACGTCTCCAATAAAAGCCAAAACAAGCCAGATGGAGGAAACAGGAATAAATAGCTCTACTCAAAACGCAAAGGAAAATGCACAGCAGTAAGCAGGGAGGTCTGACCCCCTCAATGAACTAGAGCAAGGAACCAGAGACAGATCCTAACTAGATGGTGATACGTGCGCTGTCTGGACAAGAATATAAAACAGCACTAAATAAAAAACAAAACAAAAGCCGCCTCACTGTTGTGAGAGGTTGCCTAGGCCACGTGTTCAAGCCCAGCCTGGGCAAATTGGCACGACTTCATCTCTACAATAAATTAAGAATCAGCTGGCGTGGTGGTGTTTCCTTTTTATCAACAGCAGACACTTTAACTCTTTGATGTAGTAGCAACTCTCCCACCTCAGTATTCCTCATCTTGATAGCCTCTTCAAGTGGTGTCTCACCATCCATTGTGCATGTTTCAGTGTCAGAATTCCCACAAGATATCTCTCACCCCTGTTGCATTTCTTCACCAAGTCCCACTCAAAACCATTTAATCTCCCTGCCCTCTGCTGTCTATACAGCATATTTGTAGAGAGGTGCTGGAACAATCTCAACATGATCACCTCTGCAGTGTCAGTCAACACACTTTCCCCTCTCCTGTCAGGTATGTTCACATATGTTCCAGCATCAAGCTGCCGCTGTGCAATGTCGTAGGTCCCTCCTTTGATGCAGCCATCAAAGATGTCCTTCCATCCTTAACTCCGTGCCAACATCCCATTTGGACTGTTTAACACTATTGTTGCAGTTTTCAAACAATCTTAAACAGTTTGAATAATTCCCGCCATGGTCCAAAATGATCTTGGGGGTAATTTTTTGCCCATCAGTTTAAAAAATGTGCATGAGAGTGGGTCCTACATTTTGAAAGCATAGAGGGCTGGAGTCCAAGAGGGTTTGTCAGGTCTTAAAATTTTCAGGATCCCATTCTATTTTATTAATATCTCGAGAACAAAGAAAACCTTATTAGTTCTACAATGGATTGTTTTTTTGAGTTGGAGTCTCTGTTGCCCAGGCTGGATAGCAGTGGCATGCTCACTGCCACCATTGCCTCAACTTCCTGGGTTAAGGTGATCCTTCCACTTCAGTCTTCCAAGTAACTGGAACTACAGGTGTGTGCCACCATGCCTGGATGATTTGTTTATTTATTGTAGAGACGAGGTCTTGCCATGTTGCCCAGGTTGGTGTTGCACTCGTGGATTCAGGCAATACTCTCGCCTCCACCTCCCAAAGTGCTGGGATTACAGGAGAGAGCCACCACACCCAGTCATATAATGGAATTGTAAGGTATTGAGCAAAGTGTTTTGCTGTGACTAGTGTACCTGGCACAGAATTCTTGTTTTCTTTTCGATAGCATTAGAGATACAAGTGGTTTTTGGTTACATGGATGAGTTGTACAGTGGTGAGTCTGGGCTTTTAGTATACCCATCGCCTGAACAGTGTATGTTGTATCTGACAAGTAATTTTTTTATCCACTAGCCCCCTCCCATCCTTCCCCCTCCTGAGTCCCCAATGTGCATTATGCCACTCTATATGCTTTTGCAGACCCACAGCTCGGCTCTCGCTTATAGTTGAGAATACACTGGATTTGGTTTTCCATTCCTGAGTTACTTCACTTAGAATAATGGCCTACCGCTTCAATCAAGTTGCTGCAAGAGACATCATTTCATTCTTTGTTATGGTTGCATAGAAGTCCATGGTGTGTGTGTGTGTGTGTGTGTGTGTGTATGATTTTCATTATGCAATCAACTATTGAATATTTTAGGTTGATTTAATGGCTTTACTATTGTGAATAATGCTGTGATAAACATAGGAGTGCAGGTGTGTTCTTTGTAGAATGACTTCTTTTTCTTTTAGGGGGGTAGATTCCTAGTAGTGTGATTGCTGAATTGAATGATTGATCTACCTTTATTTCTTTAAAATATCTCCATACTAGGCCTGATGCAGTGGCTCATGCCTATCATCCCAGCACTTTGGGAGGCAGAGATGAGAGGATTGCTTGAGCCCAGGGGTTCAAGACCCATCTGTCAATTTGGCAAATTACAGTTCTTTTGAAGACTGAGGCAGAAGGATCACCTGAACCCAGGAGGTTAAGGTTGCAGTGGCAGAGAGGGTTTCACTGCACTTCAACCTGGGTAACAAAGTGAACTCCAACTAAAAAAAAACAAACTCCATACTGTTTTCTACAGAATAATTCAATTCACCTCTTTCTCCTTCTCTTTTTCCTTTTTTAAATTTATACTTGGCAAATGATCTGTATCCCAGATGTTTGTTAAGTGATCAAGTATTTTCTAGTTTTTTGGACCTTGTCTTGATCATTTTTCACTATTTTATGGCATCATGGAGACTTTTTCTTTGAAGACTGGAGTCCCTCATAGATGATTGCAAACTCCTAGTGGCTTTTAGTTTTGTGCCCTGTTCTATCATTTAAAATGAGAATTTGGGCTCTGCAAACATGTCCAAAAACAAGCAGGAGAATAAAAAGTAAAAGAGCCAAATAATTTAAAGACCTGCACAACCAAACCCAAATGGAACCAAATTATAATTTTTAATGAAAACTTTAAACTATGCATGTAGACCAAATAAAATGTTAAACCAGACATGAAGAAAAAAACTTAAGGTGAATTCACAAGACATATACCCTAGAGACAGTACACAGATTCTATAGACATCAGAATACTTGGGCAGACACAGTAGCTCATGCCTCTAAGTCAAGCACTTTGGGAGTCTAATGTGGGAGGCTTCTTTGAGGCAAAGTTTGAGACCAGCCTCACCAATATAGTGAGACCCCAACTCATCTTTAAAAATATATAAATCAGAATATTCATTAGGAGAACGCCCTTATCATACCAAAATGAGCCTGTCAGAAAAGAAAAAAGGCTTGTATGGTCCCATGAGGGATGCACATTTCTTTACCTAAGGTTGACTTATCACCAAACCAAATATCAAGCAAGTCAATAGAATTCACCAAAAAAACCGAGTATCTAAGAATCTGAGAAGAGAGTCCCCAGGGCAGAGGAAGTGACTCGTGGAAGCAAGAGTGCCAAGGGCTCAGGAGAAGCCACACTCAGTTCCAGGGGCCTCTGATACATCCTCAGAGGTGAGCTCCCTGTGTTCTCACTTTTAGACACCAAATATTGTCAACCAAAATAACAGGCACAGAGGAAGACTCTCTAAAGGAAAATGGTATTTACTCAGAATAATCACCGAAATGGGAGTAGAATGGGCATGTTAATGAAGTAAAGGGAGACAAGGGTTATCAACAAAATAATGGGGAGGATTTCACACATTATTCTGAAGCCACAACCTTTGGCTACAGGATCAAAATCAAGGCAGGTAAGCAACTGCTGGGAAGATGTGCCTGAAAATGTTGTTGTTGTTGTTGCTTTGTTAAAAATATGATACACTGTGCAAGGTTGTGGTATTTGCAGTTGTATGTGATGATTCAGGTGTACATGCCTGAGACCTCTTTCTTTACAGCCTTCCCTGGCTGTGCTTTCTCAGAGTCTAACACACGTGACTTTGTTTTGATAGTGAAAGTTTTTACAATAGAAAGATTTTTCCAACTAAATGATCTGGGTGTGTTAATTTGGGTTATCCTCTACTTTAAATGACCAGATAGGACTCTTTATATACTAGTGATATTCTTAAGTTAGAGTCACTCATATATAAAATAACTCCTTACAAACAGTTTTTCATGATTTCGCAAATTCCGTCATACTAAGGGATTCTGGAATTTTTTTTTCAGAGTTTTTTGTCCTCCTCCAGGAGTCTCTGAATTGGCAAAAATTACTAAATAATATTTTAGCAATGGTTGAAAAATTTTAATGATAATTTGGATTCTCTTCAAGCTGTGTAGTCTAGGATGAATAATTTAGCCCCAGTAATATTCCAAAATACAAGAGTTCTTGATACCATCGTACTCAAGAGGGAGAAGCATGTACACTAATTGATAAGAAATGTTGGTTTCATATTAATCTTTCAAGATGTTGTCCAAATTGGAAAGTCTTCCACAACAAATATAAGTTTAAAAAAAATCACATCAGGACTGGCTCTCCAAAAAATTCATTCAGTTTGTCCAATCTTGGCTCCTGAGAACCTTGGGTCAGAGGAATTTTTCAATCCTTGGATATCATTTTCCTTAGAGGAATTGTGTTTGTAACTCAGGTGCCTTGTATTCTCTGAACAGTTTAGAATGCATTCCAGAACCGCCCCCATCCCAAATGATTGACATTAGGGTGAGAAAACCAGCACTCATGTGATTGTTGACAGCACCTTCCTGACTCTGAAGCTCAGTGTACCTGTTGATGAAGATGCCGTTGCCCATCTGTTCTCCCAGTGACTACATAAATAGTGGTAACTGAGAGTAACACAAGGTCATTTGTTCACTCTCTCAGTTTTCACAGAGGATTAAAAAAAGAGGCAGAATAGTTAAAATTAAAATGGTGACCAGCTTGAAAAATTTGTGAGCAAACAAAACTAATTAGATTATAAAAATAGCTTTGACTCCGTTAAACTGCACATATGAGAGAAACTTATCTTGAATCATTCTGGTAATTCATTTTTTGTGAGAGTTTCATCCTCAGTAGTACTCAAAAACCAAAGTTCTTGATACTTTAGCTGCTCAACAGAAAGGACTTGTAACAACATCAGTGAGAATTATTGCATTCTGGCAAGAGCTTGTTAGGCAGAAACAAACCTTAAGCTCAGCCAATCCTTAATAGCATATGATACGTGACTAGACTTTTCAGCAAGGTTACTTAAACCACCAAAGAGGAATCTTGTAATTATAACTTGTCGAATGATTTCTTTATTTTGCATCCTCATTTTCTTCATAAATACTTGCCTCTGATGATTGATCATCAGAATGCTAACCTCCTTTTTGTCTGGTGTCCTCCAAATCATGAACTGCATTTTATTCCAATAATGTCTTTAAAGTATTGTTATGCCTCCCATTATTCTTTTACATAGGGTCCTAAAAATTACCTGCTACCTGGAAGTAGGAAGAACATTAAGAACACCCAGCCCCACCCTGCCATACCCACACCCTAAATTCTCACTCTAAGTTTTGCACATGTGTTTCCACAGAAACCTTGACCTTAGTTATGAAGAGCAATCATACCCTCATGGTGTCGCTCTGCCTTCCTGAATGACCTGCTATGCTTGCTGACATAAAGTGCAACCGACAATTAGGAGAAAATAACATTTCTATTCTCTGTACTTAGGAGATGACATCATTTACTTCATGAAGGTGTTTTAACTTTGGAATATTTTGATAATTCTGATGTGATCAAATATCCTTATCCCTATTCATGACACTTTTTTCTTTTACTTTATTTTTAAAAATAATTTTTTATTTTAAAATTATGGAGTACAATTCAGGGTTAGGTATACAAATATTCACTGTGCAGGTACCCTTGTTGATAAAGTGTGCCTCCCTGCCCCAGTCAGTTTCCCACTGCTGCCAATCCCACCTCCCCACCCTCCATGCTCCCGAGCTTTCCCACTACTGTCATTCCTTTTCTTATGCTATTATGAGAGTTGTTCAAGGTCCACTTATGAGTGAGAACATGCAATACTCAGTTCTTTGTTTCTGTGAAAGATCACTCACCATTATAGACTCTAAATCCATC
>NW_007257175.1:2073-10826 GCF_000164805.1 Carlito syrichta | reverse complement strand
AGGAATGAAATGCAATGATAAGGAATGGAACGGAATGGAATGGAGAGGATTGGAATGGAAAGCAACGATTGGAATGGATAGAGAAGGAATAAAATGGAATTAGTGGAAGGGAACGTAATGGAATGGAGAGGAATGGAATGGAATGCAGAAGAATGGAATAAAATGGAATGGAGTGCAATGTAGAAGAAGGGAGTGGAATTGAGTTGAATGGAAAGGAGTAGAATGGAGTGAAATGGAAAGGAGTGGCATGGAATGGAATGGAATGAAATGAGTTGGAATGGAAGGTTGATCAATGTAATTTAATGGAATAGTATGGAATGAAGAGGAATGGAATGGAGAGGAATGGATTGGAAAGAATGGAGAGGAATATAATGCCATGGAGGGGAAAAGAATGAAGAGGAGTGGAATGTTATTCAACAGAATGGAATGGAATGGAGAGAAATGTATTGTAATGTAAAGAATGGAGAGGAATGGAATGGAGAGGTATGATGGAATTGAATGGAATGGAGTAGAAAGGAAAAGAATGGAATGGACTAGAATGGAGAGGAATGGAATAGAGAGGAATGGAATGGAGAGGAATGGAAAGGAAATGAATTGAGTGGAATGGAATGGAATTGCGAGGAATATAATGGAATGGAAAGGAACGGAATGGAATGGAATGGAGAGGAATGGAATAGAATGGAATGGAGTGGATTGGAATGGAGTGAAGTGGAATGCTATGATATGGAATGGAGAGGAATGAAATGGACTGGAATGGAGTCGAATGCAATGGAGACAATTGGAGTGGAGTGGAATGGAATGGAATAGAATGCAATGGAGTTGAATAGAATTGAATAGAATGGAATAGGGATGAATAGCATAGAAAGAAATGGAATGGAATGTGTTGGAATGGAATAGAAAGAAAAGGAGATGAATGGAATGCAGCGAATGGAATGGAATAGAGTGGAGGAGTGGAATTGAATGGATAGGAATAGAGTGGAATGGAATGGAGAGCAATGGAATGGAATGAAATGGAATGTACAGGAAAGGAAAGGAGAGAAATGGAATAGAGTGCAATGGAATGGAATAGAATTGAATGGTTAGGAAAGAAAAAAAGGAATTGAATTGAATGGAAAGAAATGGAGAGGAATGAAAAGAAAGGAGAGGAATGAAATGGAATAGAGGGGAATGTAATGGAAGTGAGTGGAATAGAATGGAGTGGAGATAAATCGAATGGTACGGATTGGAATAGAGAGGAATGGTTGGAAAGGAATGGAAAGAATACAGAGTAAAGTAATGAAATGGAGAGGATTGGAATGGAATGGAATGGAATGGAATTGAATGGAATGGAATGGAATGGAATTCAGTAGAATGAATGGAATGTAGTGGAAATGTATGGTAAAAATGGAGTTGAATGGAATGGAATAGAATGGAATGGAATCGTATGGAGAGGAATGTAATTCAGAGGAATGGAATGGTATGGAATGGAATCGAATGGAGAGGAACGTAATGCAGAGGAATAGAATGTCATAGTATAGAATGGAATGGAGAGCAATAGTATGGAATGGAATGGAATGGAGTTGATCAGAATGGAATGCCTTGGAAAGGAATGGAATGGAGAGGAATGGAAAGGAATGAAATGGACAGAAATGCAGAGGAATGGAATGGAGAGGATTGAATTGGATCTGAATGGAGTGGAATGGAATGAAAAGAAATAGAATGGAATGGAATGGAATGGATTGGAGTGGAATAAAAATTAAAGGGAAGGAATGGAGAGGAAAGGAATGCCATGGACTAGAACGGAATGGAGAGGAATGGAAGGGAACGGAATGGAAAGGAATTGAATGGAATAGAGAGGAATGTAACGGAATGGAATGGAATATAGAGGAAAAGAATTGAATTGAATGGAACGGAAGACAATGGAATGGAATGGAATTGAACGGAGAGGAATGGAATGGTATGGAACGGAGAGGAATGGAATGGAATGGAATCAAATGGAGTGGAATGCAATGGTGAGAAATGAAATGGAATGCAATGGATACAATGGAAAGGAATAGAATGGAATGGAGTGGAATGGAATGGAGTGAAGTGAAATGCTATGATATGGAATGGAGAGGAATGAAATGGACTGGAATGGAGTGGAATGCAATGGAGACAAGTGGAGTGGAGTGGAATGGAACGGAATAGAATGGAATGGAGATGAATAGAATTGAATGGAATGGAATAGGGAGGAATGGCATAGATAAGAATGGAATGAAATTGGTGGGAATGGAATAGAGTGGAAAGGAATGGAGAGCAAAGTAATGGAATAAAATGAAAAGTACAGGAATGGAAAGGAGAGAAATGGAATAGAGTGCAATGGAATGGAATGGAATGGAATGGAGAGGAATTGAATGGATAGGAAAGGAAAAAAAGGAATCTAATTGAATGGAAAGAAATGGAGAGGAATGGAAATAAAGGAGAGGAATGAAATGGAATGGAGTGGAATGGAATGGAATGGAGTAGCATAAAACGGATCGGAGATAAAAGGAATCGTACGGAATGGAATAGAGAGGAATGGTAGGAAAGGAATGGAACGGAATACAGAGTAAAATAATGAAATGGAGAGGATTGGATTGAAATGGAATGGAATGGAATGGAAGGGAAGGGAATGGAGTGGAATGGAATGGATTGGAATGGAATTCAATAGAATGAATGGAATGGAGTGGAAAGGTATGGTAAAAATGGAATGGAATGGAGTGGAATGGCATGGATTGGAATGGAATGCAGTAGAATGAATGGAATGGAGTGGAAAGGTATGGTAAAAATGGAGTTAAATGGAATGCAATTGAATGGAATGGTATGGAGTCATATAGAGAGGAATGTAATGCAGAGGAATGGAATGGCATGGAATGGAATCGAATGGAGAGGAACGTAATGAGGAATAGAATGTCATAGAATACAATGGAATGGAGAGCAATAATGTGGAATGGAATAGAAGGGAGTTTATCGGAATGGAATGCCTTGGAGAGGAATTTAATGGAATGGAGAGGAATGGAAAGGAATGAAATGGACAGAATTGCAGAAGAATGGAATGGAGAGGAATGAATTGGATCTGAATAGAATGGAATGGAATGGAATGGAATGGATTGGAGTGAATAAAATGGAATGGGAAGGAATGGAGAGGAAAGGAATGCAATGGACTGGGACGAAATGGAGAGGAATGGCAGGGAATGGAATGGAAAGGAATTCAATGGAATAGAGAGGAATGTAACGGAAAGGAATGGAATAGAGAGGAAAAAAATTGATTTGAAAGGAATGGAAGACAATGGAATGGAATGGAATGGAATTGAATGAAGAGGAATGGAAAGGAATGGAATGGAGAGGAATGGAATGGAATAGAATGGATTCAATGGAATGTAATAGAATGGAATGGAATGGATTGGAATGGATTGGAGAGGAATGCAAAGGAAGGGAAAAGAATTGAATGGAGAAGAATGCAATAGAATGCAATGGTTTGGAATGAAATGGAAAAGAGAGGAATGGAATGGAATCGAATGGAATAGAAAGGAATTGACAGGAAAGGAATGCAATGGAGTGGAATGGAATGGAGAGGAGCGCAATGGAAAGGAATGGAACGGAATTGATTGGAATGGAGAGGAATGTAACGGAATGGAATGGAATGGAGAGGAATGGAATTGAAATGAATGGAATGGAATGGAATGAAATGGACAGGAATGGAATGGAATGGAGAAGAATGGAATGGAGAGGACTGGAACGGAATGGAATGGGTTGGAATGGTATAGTGAGGAATCGAATGGAGAAGAATTGAATGGAATTTAATGGAAGGAAATGAATTGAATGGAATGTAAAGGAGAGGAATGGAATGGAATGGAATAGAATGGAAAGGAGAGGAATGGAATGGAAGGGAGAGGAATGAAATGGAATGTAAAAGAATGAAAGGGCATGGAATCGAGAGAAAATTATGGAATGGAGATTAATGGAATCAAATGGAATTAAAAAGATTGGAATGGAATGGAAGGGAGAGAATTGTAATGTATTGTAATAGAATGGAGAGGAATGAAATGCTGAGGAATGAAACGGAATGAAATAGAACGGAATGGAATGGAAAGGAGAGGAATGAAACACAGCCGAATGGAATGGAATTAAATGGAAAGGAATGGAATGGGGAGAAATGGAATGGAATGGAATGCAATGGAATGGAATGGAATTGAGTGGAATGGAATGGAATGGAATGGAATGGAAAGGATTGGAATCGAATGAAATGGAATAGAGGGGAATGGAAAGCAATAGAGAGTAATGGAATGGAGAGGAATGGAAAGGAATGGAATGGAGAGGAATGTTATGGAATTGAATGGAGAGGAAGGGAATATAAGGGAGAGGAATGGATTGGAATGGAAAGAAGTGGAATGGAATCAAGAGGAATGAAATGGAATGGAATAGAGAGGATTGTTATGGAATGCATGGTATCAAAAGTAATGGTATTTACAAGAATGGAGTGGAATGGAGAGGATTGGAATGGATGAATGGAATGGAATGGAGAGCAATGTAATAGAATGGAATGGAGAGTAATCGAATGGAGAGAACTGGAATACAATGGAATGACTGGAAATGGATGGAATGGAATCAAGAAGAATGGAGTGAAGAGGAATTGAATGGCGAAGAACAGAAAGGAGTGGAAAGGAATTAAATGGAATCGAATGGAATGGAAAGCATTGGAAATGAATGAAATGAAATAGAGAGGATTGGAATGGAATGGAGTGGAATGGAAAGAAATAGAGTGGAATGAAATGGATTCGACAGGAATAAATGGTATGGAAATGAGTGGAATGGAATGGAATGGAATAGAGAGGAATGGAATGGAATGGAGAGGAATGGAATGCAGAGTAGAGGGATAGAATTGAATGGAAGGGAAAGGAATGGAGAAAAAAGGTACATAATGGAATCGAATTGAAAGCAGAGGATCAGAATAGAAGGGTATGGAGTTGAATGGAATGAAGTGTAGTGGGACGAAATGGAAGGGAATGTGGAGGAAAAGAACTGAATGGAATGGAATGGAGAGGAAAGAAATGCAATGGAATGGAATGAATTTGAGTGGAGTGAAATGGAATGCAATGGAATGGAATGGAATGAACTGGAGAGGAGTGTAATGGAATCAAATGGAATGGAGAGGAATGGAATTGAAATGAATGGAATGGAATGGAATGGAGAGGTATGGATGGAATTAAATGGAAAGGAATGGAATGGAGAGGAATAGTATGGAATGGAATGGATTGGAATGGAATGGAATGGAATGGAATTGAAGGGAGTGGAATGGAATGGAATGGAATGGAAGGGAGAGGAATATGATACAGAGGAGTTGATGGAATTGAATGAATTGAATGGAACGGAGAGGAATGAAATGCAATGATAAGGAATGGAACGGAATGGAATGGAGAGGATTGGAATGGAATGCAACGATTGGAATGGATAGAGAAGGAATGAAGTGGAATTAATGGAAGGGAAAGTAATGGAATGGAGAGGAATGGAATGGAATGGAGCAAAAGAATGGAATAAAATGGAATGGAGTGCAATGTAGAAGAAGGGAGTGGAATTGAGTGGAATGGAAAGGAGTGGAATGGAGTGTAATGGAAAGGAGTAGAATGGAATGGAATGGAAAGGAGATGAATAAAAAAGGTTGGAGTGGAATGGAAAGGAGTGGATAGGAATGGAATGGAATGGAATGGAATGGATTGGAATGGAAGGGTGATCAATGGAATTGAATGGAATGGTATGGAATGAAGAGAAATGGAATGGAGAGGAATAGATAAGTTTGGAGTGGAATGAAAAGGAGTGGATAGGAATGGAATGGAATGGAATCGATTGGAATGGAAGGTTGATCAATGGAATTGAATGGAATGGTATGGAATGGAGAGGAATGGAATGGAGAGGCATGGATTGGAAAGAATGGAGAGGAATATAATGCCATGGAGTGGAATAGAATGAAGACGAGTGGAATGTTATGCAACAGAATGGAATGGAATGGAGAGAAGTGTATCGTAATGTAATGGATGGAGAGGAATGTAATGGAGAGGTATGGTGGAATGGAATGGAATGGAGTAGAATGGAAAAGAATGGAATGGACTGGAATGGAGAGGAATGGAATAGAGAGGAATGGAATGGAATGGAGAGGAATGGAATTGATTTGAATGGAATGGAATTCCGAGGTATATAATGGAATGGAAAGGAATGGAATGGAATGCAAAGGAGAGGATTGGAATAGAATGGAATGGAGTGGAATGGAATGGAGTGAAGTTGAATGCTATGATATGCAATGGAGAGGAATGAAACGGACTGGAATGGAGTGGAATGCAATGGAGACAATTGGAGTGCAGTGGAATGGAATGGAATAGAATGGAATGCAGATGAATAGAATTGAATGGAATGGAATAGGGCGGAATGGCATAGAGAGGAATGGAATGGAATGGGTTGGAATGGAATGGAAAGAAAAGGAGATGAATGGAATGCAGCGAATGGAATGGAATCGAATGGAATGGAATAGAGTGGAGGAGTGGAATCGAATGGATAGGAATAGAGTGGAATGGAATGGAGAGCAATGGAATGGAATGAAATGGAATGTACAGGAAAGGAAAAGAGAGAAATGGAATAGAGTGCAATGGATTGGAATTGAATGGAGAAGAGATTAATGGAATGGAGAGGAATAGAATGGTTAGGAAAAGAAAAAAAGGAATAGAATTGAATGGAAAGAAATGGAGAGGAATGGAAAGAAAGGAGAGGAATGAAATGAAATGGAGTGGAAGGGAATGGAATGGAGTGGAAAAAGATGGATTGGAGATAAATGGAATGGTACAGAATGGAGTAGAGAGGAATGGTTGGAAAGGAATGGAAAGTAATACAGAGTAAAGTAATGAAACGGAGAGGATTGGAATGGAATGGAATGGAATGGAATGGAATGGAATGGAAAGGAATGGAAGGGAATGGAGTGGAATGGAATGGATTGGAATGGAATTCAGTAGAATGAATGGAATGGAGTGGAAAGGTCTGGTAAAAATGGAGCTGAATGGAATGGAATTGAATGAAATGGAGTGGAATCGTATGGAGAGGAATGTAATGCAGAGGAATTGAAGGGCATGGAGTAGAATCGAATGTAGAGGAACGTAATGCAGAGGAATAGAATCTCATATAATAGAATGGAATGGAGAGCAATAGTATGGAGTGGAATGGAATGGAGTTGATCGGAATGGAATGCCTTTGAGAGGAATGTAATGGAGAGGAATTGAAAGGAATGAAATGGACAGAAATGCAGAGGAATGGAATGGAGAAGAATGAATTGGATCTGAATGGAATGGAAAGGAATGGAATGGAATGGAATGGAATGGAATGAAATGGAATGGAATGGATTGGAATGGCATGGAATGGAGTGGAATAAAAATTAATGGGAAGGAATGGAGAGGAAAGGAATGCCATGGTCTGGAACGGAATGGAGAGGAATGGAAGGGAATGGAATGGAAAGGAATTGAATGGAATAGAGAGGAATGTAGCGGAATGGAATGGAATATAGAGGAATAGAATTGAATTGAATGGACTGGAAGACAATGGAATGGAATGGAACGGAATTGAATGGAGAGGAATAGGATGGTATGGAATGGAGAGGAATGGAATGGAATGGAATCAAATGGAGTGGAATGGGATAGTATGGAATGGAGAGGAATGGAATGGAATCAAATGGAGTGGAATGGAATGGTGAGGAATGAAATGGAATGGAATGGATACAATGGAATGTAATAGAATGGAATGGAGTGGAATGGAATGGAGTGAAGTGGAATGCTATGATATGGAATGGAGAGGAATGAAATGGAATGGAATGGATACAATGGAATGGAATAGAATGGAATGGAATTGATTGGAGTGGAATGCAAAGGATTTGAAAAGAATTGAATGGAGAGGAATGCAATAGAATGCAATGTTTTGGACGAAATGCAAAAGATAGGAATGGAATGGAATCGAATGGAATGGAAAGGAATTGATAGGAAAGAAATGAAATGGAGTGGAATGGAGTGGAGAGGAGCGAAATGGAATGGAATGGAAAGGAATTGACTGGAATGGAATGGAATGGAGAGGAATGTAATTGAAATGAATGGAATGGAATGGAATGAAATGGACAGGAATGAAATGGAATGGAATGGAGAGGAATGGAATGGAGAGGACTGGAATGGAATGGAATGGGTTGGAATGGTATAGTGAAGAATCAAATGAAGAAGAATTGAACAGAATTTAATGGAAGTAAATGAATGGAATGGAATGTAAAGGAGAGGAATGGAATGGAATGGAATAGAATGGAAAAGAGATGAATGGAATGGAATGGAGTGGAAGAGAATGGAATGGAGTGGAAAAAGATGGATTGGAGATAAATGGAATGGTACGGAATGGAGTAGAGAGGAATGGTTGGAAAGGAATGGAAAGTAATACAGAGTAAAGTAATGAAACGGAGAGGATTGGAATGGAATGGAATGGAATGGAATGGAAAGGAATGGAAGGGAATGGAGTGGAATGGAATGGATTGGAATGGAATTCAGTAGAATGTTGGAATGGAGTGGAAAGGTTTGGTAAAAATGGAGCTGAATGGAATGGAATGAATGAAATGGAGTGGAATCGTATGGAGAGGAATGTAATGCAGAGGAATGGAAGGGCATGGAATAGAATCGAATGTAGATGAACGTAATGCAGAGGAATAGAATCTCATATAATAGAATGGAATGGAGAGCAATAGTATG
>NW_007257175.1:0-1624 GCF_000164805.1 Carlito syrichta | reverse complement strand
GAATGGAATGGAATTGATTGGAGTGGAATGCAAAGGATTTGAAAAGAATTGAATGGAGAGGAATGCAATAGAATGCAATGTTTTGGACTAAATGCAAAAGATAGGAATGGAATGGAATCGAATGGAATGGAAAGAAATTGACAGGAAAGGAATGAAATGGAGTGGAATGGAGTGGAGAGGAGCAGAATGGAATGGAATGGAAAGGAATTGATTGGAATGGAATGGAATGGAGAGGAATGTAATTGAAATGAATGGAATGGAATGGAATGAAATGGACAGGAATGGAATGGAATTGGAATGGAATGGAGAGGAATGGAATGGAGAGACTGGAACGGAATGGAATGGGTTGGAATGGTATAGAGAGGAATCGAATGGAGAAGAATTGAACGGAATTTAATGGAAGTAAATGAATGGAATGGAATGGAAAGGAGAGGAATGAAATACAGCCGAATGGAATGGAATTAAATGGAAAGGAATGGAATGGGGAGAAATGGAATGGAATGGAATGGAATGCAATGGAATGGAATGGAATTGAGTGGAATGGAATGTAGTCGAATGGAATGGAATGGAATGGAAAGGATTGGAATGGAATGGAATAGAGAGGAATGGAAAGCAATGGAGAGTAATGGAATGGAGAGGAATAGAAAGGAATGGAATGGAGAGGAATGTTAAGGAATTGAATGGAGAGGAATGTAATATAAGGGAGAGGAATGGATTGGAATGGAATGTAGTGGAATGGAATCAAGAGAAATGAAATAGAATGGAATGGAGAGGAATGTTATGGAATGGAATGGTATCAAAAGTAATGGTATTTAGAAGAATGGAATGGAATGGAGAGGATTGGAATGGAATGGATGGAATGGAATGGAGAGCAATGTAATAGAATGGAATGGAGAGTAATCAAATGGAGAGAACTGGAATACAATGGAATGGCTGGAAATGGAATGGAATGGAATCAAGAAGAATGGAATGAAGAGGAATTGAATGGAGAGGAAAGGATAGGAATGGAAAGGAATCAAATAGAATCAAATGGAATGGAAAGCAATGGAAATGAATGAAATGAAATAGGATTGGAATGGAATGGAGTGGAATGGAATTTAAACAGAGTGGAATGAAATGGATTCGACAGGAATAAATGGTATGGAAATGAGTGGAATGGAATGGAATGGAATAGAGAGGAATGGAATGGAATGGAGAGGAATGGAATGCAGAGTAGAGGGATAGAATTGAATGGAATGGAATGGAATGGAGAAGAAAGGTACAGAATGGAATTGAATTGAAAGCAGGATGAGAATAGAAGGGTATGGAGTGCAATGGAATGAAGTGGAGTGGAATGAAATGGAAGGGAATGTGGAGGAATAGAATTGAATGGAATGGAATGGAGAGGAAAGAAATGCAATGGAGGGGAATGAAGTTGAGTGGAGTGAAATGGAATGGAATGGAATGGAATTGAATGAACTGGAGAGGAGTGTAATGGAATCGGATGGAATGGAGAGGAATGGAATTGAAATGAATGGAGAGGAATGGAATGGAGAGGAATAGAATGGAATGGAATGGAATGGATAGAAGTGTATTGTATTGTAATGGAATGGAGAGGAATGAAATGGTGAGGAATGAAACGGAA
>NW_007257174.1:5651-6934 GCF_000164805.1 Carlito syrichta | reverse complement strand
TTAAGTCAGCTGGCTAGTCAGCTGGCTAGCTATTTAAATCACCTAGATAAGTCAGCTGGCTGGCCAGCAGGTTAGCTAGGTAGTTAAGTAGTGAAGTCAGCTTTGCAAGGCCGGGGGCTATATGCGTAGGTAGCTAGTGAAGTAGGTTATTTAGCTAGTCATCAGACGTGTAGCTATGCCAGCTAGTTAAGTTAGTGGCTTTCCAGCTCTCTAGCTAGGTAGCCTACTCTGCAGGCTAACCAGTTGGCTACTTCGTTAAGTCAGCTTTTAATGTCAGCTGGTTAGCCTGCTGGCTATCTAGATAGCAAGGCAATTAAGTCAGCTGGCTAGCCATATGGATTGCTAGTTAAATCAGGTGGCTAGACAGCTTGCTAGCTAGGTACCTATCTAGTTATGTCAGCTGTCAAGTCAGCTGGCTAAATAGTTAAGTCACTTAGTTAAGCAAGCTGACTAACCAGCTGGCTACCTAGGTAACTTGCTAGTTAAGTCACCCGACTAGCCAGTTGGCTAGATCGGTAGCTTGCTAGTTAAGTCAGCTAGCTAGAAAACTGGCTAGCCTGATAAGTCACCTAGTTAATTAGGCTGGGTTGCTAGCTAGGTAGCTATGTAGAAAGTTAGTTAATTCAAATGGCTAGAAAGCAGTCCAGCTTGTTAAGACAGCTAGTTAAGTATGATGGCTAGCCAACTGGCTAGCTAGGTGGTGACCTAGTTAAGTCAATTGGCCAGTCAGCTGGCTAGCTAATTAAGTCAGATAGTTATGTTAGCTGGCTATCCTGATGGCTAGATAGATATAGAGGTAGTTAAATCAGCTGGATAGCCAGCTGGATATCTAGTTAGTCCACTAACTTAGTCATCTGGTTGACCACCTATCTAGCTCGTTAATCAACTAGTTAACTCAACTTGCTAATCAGCTGGCTAGCTAGTTAAGTCACCTCGTTAAGTCAGTTGGCTAGTCAGCTCGCTAGTTAGCTAAAAAGCTAGTTAAGTCAGATATCTAGACAGCTATATAGCTAGTTATTTCTGCTAGTTAAGTCAGCTGACTTGCTTGGAAGCTAGCAAGTTAAGTCAGCTAGTTATATAAGCTAACTAGCTAGAGAAGTCAGTTAGTTAAGTTGGCTAGCTAGGTAGCTATGTAGCTAGCTAATTATTTCAGCTAGTAAAGTCAGCTATTTATGTAGCTAGCTAGTTAAGTCAGCTAGTTAAGTCAGCTGGCTAGCCCCCTGCTTAGCTTGGTAGCTAGCTAGTTAAGGCATCTGGCTAGCCAGCTGACTAGCTAGTTAAGA
>NW_007257174.1:2077-5144 GCF_000164805.1 Carlito syrichta | reverse complement strand
CAGCAAGTTAAGTGTGCTGGCTAGCCGGCTGGCTAGCTTGGTGGCTAGCTAGATAAGCCTGGAGGAAAGCTAGATGTCTAACTAGTTAAGTCAGCTAGTTAAGTCACCTGGTTAGCCAGTTGGCTAACTAGGTGGCTGGCTAGTTAAACCGGCTGGTTAGCAGGCCAGTTACTTAGGAGGTCAGCTAGTTAAGCCAGGTGGCTTGCTGGCTGACAAGCAGGGCTGGTGGCTAGTTAAGCCTGTGGCTATCCTACTGTCCAGCCATCTGGCTGGCTATTGAAGCCAGCTGACTAGGCAGCTGGCCAGGTCCCTAGCTAGCTAGTTGCCTAGCCAGCTAACTAGCCAGGTAGCTAACTAGTTAAGCCTCTGACTATCCATCTAGCCAACCAGGTAGCTAGCTAGTTAAGTCAGTTGGCTACCCAGATTGTCAGAGAAGTATCTAGTCAGCTAGTTAAGTCAGTTAGCTAGCCTATTAAAGTCAGCTAGCAAGTCAGCTAACTATGCAGCTAGCTAGTTGAGTCAGCTGGGTAGTCAGGTTGCTAGTCTGCTAGCTAGTTAAGTCATCTAGCGAGTCAGGTAGCTAGTAAACTAGATAATTAAGTCAGCTGGACAGTTAACTATCCAGTTAGCTAGCTAGTTAAGTCAGCTAGCTAGACAGCTAAATAGCTTGTTTGTTAGCCAGTTATGTTGTCTAGATAGCCAGCTAGCTAGTCAGCTAGCTCATTGTCATCCAGCAAATCAGCTAGTTACTAAGCAAACTAGTTGGCTAGCAAGTCAGCTAGCTCATCAGCTAACTAGTGAGCTCACTCTCTTTCAATCAGGTCACCTAACTAGCAGACTCGCTCACCTGCCAACTGGTCAGCAAGCTAGTCAACTAATTCACCAACCAAACTGTCAACTAACTTGTTGGTTCCCTCACAGGCCAACAGGTCAGCTAACTAGTCAGTTTGTTCACCAACCGAATAGTTAAGTCAGCTCATCGGTCAGCTCACTTGCTGGCCAACTAGTTAAGGCAGCTCACCTATTGGCTCACTCGCCACCTAATTAAGTTGGCTCACTGGTTGGCTCAATAGCCGGTCCACTAGATAAATGTTATGACCAGCCGGGTCACTCACCAGCCAATAAAGTCAGCAGACCAGTCAGCTCACTTGACAGACGACTAGTTAAGTCAGCTAATCTATCGGCAGACTAGTCAGCCAACTTGTAAGCTGAACAGTTAGTTCAGTTAACTAGTAAACAGACTGGTTGGGCCAACTAACTAGCTGGCCAACTAGTCATCTTACTAGTTATGTCAGCAAAGCAGTCAGCCAACTAGTTAATCTACCTAACTTGTGGGCCAACACGTAAGTCAACTAGTTGACTCAGCTAACTAGTCGGTCGACTAGTCTGCCATCTTGTTAATCCAGCTAACAAGTTGGCCTAGTAGTCAGTCAATGTGTTAAACCAGCTAAGTAGTTGGTCAACTCGCCATCCAACATGTAAAGTCACCTAGCTAACTCATTAAACAAATAGTTGTCAGCTAGTTAACTCGATTACCAACTATTTAAAACAGTTAGCTAACTCATTAACCAACTCATTAAGCCAGCTAGCTATCTCGTTAGCCAACTAGTTAAGTTAGCTTGATAAGTCAGCTAGCTAACCAGCTAGTTCACTAAGTCTCACTTAACTAGCTAGCTACCCAGCTAGGCAGTTGGCTAGCCAGTTGACTTACTCACTTTCTTAACTTGCTAGCAAGCTTACTTAAATAGACAACTTAACCAGCTAGCAACCTACCAAACAGCTGGCTTAACTAGCTGGCTTAAATACCTAGCTACCTAGCTAACTATCTAGCTACCCAGCTGACATAACTAGCTGAATTAAGTAGCTAGCTAGCTGACATAGCTAGTTGACTTATAAAACTAGCTTCCTAGCTAGCAAGCTGACTTAACTATCTGAAATAACTAGCTAGCCAGATGGCTAGCCATCTGACTTAACTAGCTTGTTAACTAGCTAACCAACTGAATAGCCACTAGACAAAGAGCTGACAACTAGCTAGGCAGCTGGTTGCCAGCTTACTTAACTAGCTGACTTAACCAGCTAGTCATATGGCTAGCCAGCTTATTTAAATAGCTGGCTACTATCTAGCCTGCTGGCTATCCAACTGAATTACCTAACTGATTTAAACTAGCAAGCTTGCTATCCAGCTCACTTGACTAGCTAGATACATACCTAGCCAGCAGGTTAGGCAGCTGACTTATCTAGCAAAGCTGAACAGTTAGCCAGTTGGCTAGCAAGCTGACATGCCTAGCTATCTACCTACCAAGCCACCTGACTAGACAGCTGACTGAATTACCTAGCTAGCTACTTACCATGCCAGTTGGCTAGCCAGGTCTCTTAACTAGCTGAATTAACCAGCTAGCCAACTGGCTAACCAACTAAATCTACGAGCTCGCTACCTAGCTAGCCAGTGGGCTAGCAAGCTGATTTAACCAGCTGAGTTAACTAGCTAGATACCTAGCTGGCCAGCTGTCTTAAATCGTTAGCTAACTAGCTAGCTACATAGCTAGCCAGCTGACTTAAAAAGTTATCTAACCAGCTAGCTACCTAGCTAACAAGCTGACTTAAATAGTCAGTGGCCTAGCTATCTTGCTGACTTAACCAGGTAGCTAACTAGTAAGCTTGCTCATTATATAGCATGCTTGCTAACTAACTTAATCATTTGACTTAACTCGCTAGCTAAAGAGCTTGCTAGGTGACAACCCGCTGACTTAACTTGTTAGCTAACTAGCTAGCTAGCCTACACAACCACCTGACTCAACCCGTCTTTAACTAACTAGCCGACTCCACCAGCTGACTTAACCCATTAGTTAACTAGCTAACTAACTGACTTAATCCGTTAGCTAACTAGCTAGCTAGCTGTCATAATACCAACTGACTAAATTAGAAAGCTGAATTAACTAGCTGATTTAGCTAGCTGACTTAACTACTTGCCTAGCTGACTTAACTGACTGACAAGTATTTAGCTAGATGACTTAACTACCTGAATTAAATAGCTAGCTAACTATTTAACTAGCTGAATAAATAGCTG
>NW_007257174.1:0-1478 GCF_000164805.1 Carlito syrichta | reverse complement strand
GTCAGACAACTAGTTAACCTATGTTAACTAGTTGACTGACGACTTGGCCCACTAAGCTAGCAAAGTTAAATAGTTGCCAACTGGTTTGCTGAACTAAATAGTTGGCTGAACAGTTGGCCGACTAGTTAGCTGACCTAACTGGTCGGCCAACTAGTTAGCTGAGCTCATTTTTCACCTGACAAGTTGGTCAACTAGTAGGATGATTGGTTAGCTGACTTTAGTTGGCCAGCTTGTCAGCTGACCGGTGAGCTCACTTAACTTGTCAGCTAGCGAGTGATCCAACAGGTGAGCTACATTAACTAGTCGGCCGGTGAGCGAGATTTCTGTTCAGCTGACTTAACTAGTTGGCCTGCGATTGAACCGACTGGTCAGGTGAATTAACTCGTCATCCGGCGAGTGAGCCGACTGGTCAGCTGACTTAACAAGTCGGTCAATGAGTGAGCTGTCAGCTGACTTTAGTCAGCTGACGAGTGAGATGACTGTTCAGAAGACTCAACTAATCAGTCAGTGAGTGAGTCGACCAGTGAGTCTGGTTAGCCGTCTATCTAACTTGTTAAGTCAGCTAATTGTGCCAACTGGCTAGCTGTAAGTAAACTAGTTAAGCCAGCTGGCTATATGGCTGGTCATCTAGGTAGCAAGCTAGTTAAGTCAGCTGGCTAGCCAGCTAGCTAGCTAGGTAAGTAAGCTAGGTAATTCAGCTGGCTTCAAGCTGGCTAGCTAAGTAGATAGCTAGTTAAGTCAGCTGGTTAGCCAGCTGGCTAGCTGGTTAAGTCAGCTAGTAAAGTCAGCTGCCCAGCCAGCTGGCTAACTAGTTAAGTCAGCTAGTTAAGTCAGCTGGTTAGCTAGTTAAGTAAGTTAAATAAGTCAGCTGGCTACCAAGCTGCCTAACAGGGTAGCTAGTTATTTAAGTCAGCTGGGTAGCCAGCTGGCTAGCAAGTTAAGCCACCTGATTAAGTCACCTCGCTGGCCAGCAGGTTAGCTAGGTAGTGAGGTAGTTAAGTAAGCTGGCAAGCCAGCAGGCTATGCAGGTAGGTAGATAGTTAAGTCAGCTGACTAGCCATCAGGGTCTCAAGTTACATCAGTTAGTTAAGTCAGCTGGCTCTCCAGCTTTCTAGCTAGGGTGCTAGCTAGTTAAGTCTACTGGCTAGCCATCTAATTACTTAGTTAAGTCAGCTAGTTAACTCAGCTGGCTAGGCTACTGGCTAGCTAGGTAGCTAGGCAATTAAGTCAGCTGACTAGCCAGCTGGTCAGCTAGGTAAGTAAGCTAATTTAGTCATCTGGCTAACAAGCTGACTGCTAATTAAGTGTGCTAGTTAAGTCAGTGGTCTAGCCAACTGACCAGCTAGTTAAAAAGCTTGTTGCGTCAGATGGGTAGTCAGCTGACTTGCTAGTAATTTCAGCTAGTTATCAGCTAGCTAGCTAGGTAGCTAGCTTGTTAAGTCAGCTTGATGTGTCAGCTAGCTCCCAAGGTAAGTCAG
>NW_007257173.1:2501-3008 GCF_000164805.1 Carlito syrichta | reverse complement strand
CAGGACAGCTAGTTAAGACAGCTAGTTAAGTCAGCTGGTTAGCCAGTTCTCTGGCTATGTAGTGACATAGTCAAGTCAGTTGCCTAGCCAGCTGTGTAGCTAATACAGTTAGTTAAGTCAGCTTGTTTCCCATGTGGCTAGAGAGGCAGAGAGCTAGTTAAGTCAGCTGGCTAGCCAGTTTGCTAGCTAGGTTTCTAGCTAGTTATGTCAGCTGTCTAGCTAACTGGCTAACTAGTTATGTCACCTAGTTAAGTCTGCTGATGAGCCAGTTGGCTACCTAGGTAGCCTACTAACTAAGTCAGCTGACTACACAAATGGCTAGCTACATAAGTCACCTAGATAATTCAACTGGATAGCCAGCTGGCTAGCTATGTAGCAAGCTAGTTCAATCAACTGACTAGAAACAAGGCCAGCTAGTTTATATAGCTAGTTAAGTCAGCTGGCTTTAGAGATGGCTGGCTAGTTAGTGACCTAGTTAAGTCAGTTGGCTAGCCAACTGGCTAGCTA
>NW_007257173.1:0-1053 GCF_000164805.1 Carlito syrichta | reverse complement strand
CTAGGTAGCTAGCTAGTTAAGTCAGCTAGTTATGTCAGTTGGCTAGCTAGGTAAGTCAGCAGGCTTGCTAGGTAGCTAGGTAGTTAAGTCAGCAAGTTAAGTGAGCTGCTTAGCTAGTTAATTAGCTAGTTAAGTCAGCTGACTAACCAGATGCCTAGCTGTGTAGCTAGCTAGTTAAGTCAGCTGGCTATCCAGCTGGCTAGCTAGTTAAGTCACCTAGTTAAGTCAGCTCACTAGCCACTTCGTTAGCTAGGTAGCTAGGTTGTTAAGTCAGCTGGAAAGTCATCTAGTTAAGGCAGCTCACACATCGGCTTACTCAACAACTGACTAGATAAGTTGGCTCACTGGTCGGCTCAATTGATGGTCGACTACTTAAGTGTTCTGACCAGTCAGTTCACTTGCCAGCTGACTAAATCAGCTGACCAGTCAGGTCACTCGCCAGTCAAATAGTTAAAGTCAGCTGTCATGTTCGGTTTACTCACTAGCCAACTACTTAAGTCTGTTGAACCAGTCGGCTTGCTCACTGGCCAACTAGTTTAATTCAGCTGACCAGTCGACTAATTTGCCTGCCAACTAGTTAAGTCAGCTAAGCAGTGGGCCAACTAGCAAGCCAACTAGTTATTTCAGCTTACCAAATGGTTGACTAGGATGCCAACTTGACAGCTGAGAATTTAGCTCTGCTAACTAGTAGTCCGAATAGTTAGGCCACCCAACTAGTTAGCCAAATAGTCGGCCGACTAGTTAGGTCAGGAAACCAGCCAGCCTACTAGTTAATCGTGCTAACTAGTGGACCAACTCATCAGTCAAATAGTTGACCCAGCTTACTAGTCAGCCGACTAGTGGGCCACCCTGTTAAGCCAGATAATAAGTTGACTGAGTAGTCAGGCAACGTGTTAAACCTGGTAAATATTCAGGCAACTTGTCAGCCAACAAGTTAGGCAACCTAGCTAACTCGCTATCCAACTAGTTAAGTCAGCAAGTTAACTCGTTTACCAACTAGTTAAAACAGTTAGCTAACTGGTTAACAGACTCATTAAATCAGTTAGCTATCTC
>NW_007257172.1:2563-3377 GCF_000164805.1 Carlito syrichta | reverse complement strand
GCTGGCTAGCCTGCTGGCTAGGTAGGTAGCCAGACACTTAAGTCAACTGGCTACCCAGCTGGCTAGCTAGTTAATTCAGCTAGTTAAGTCAGCTGGCATGCAAGCATGCTAGCTAGGTAGCTAGCTAGTTATGTCAGATGTCTAGCCTGCTGGCTAGATAGTTAAATGACCAACTTAAGTCAGTCAACTTGCCAGCTGGCTAACTAGGTAGCTTGCCAATTAAGTCAGCTCACTAGACAGCTTGCCAGCAAGATAAGTCACCTAGCTAATTCAGCTGGATAGCTATGTAGCAAGCTAGTTAATTCAAGTGGCTAGAAAGCAGGCAAGCTAGTTAAAACAGCTAGTTAAGTCAACTGGCTAGTCAGTTGGCTAGTTAGGTAGTGACCTAGTTAAATCAGTTGGCTAGTCAGCTTACTAGCAAATTAAGTCTGCTAGTTAAGAAAGCTGGCTATCCAGAAGGCTAGAGAGCTTCTTAAGTAAGCTGGCTAGCTAGCTGGATAATTAGTTGTCAGCTAGTTTAGTCACATGGCTGGACAGCTGCCTATCACTTTAATCAACTAGTTAATTAATCAGCTGGGTATCCAGCTGGCTATCTAGTTATGCTAACTCATTAAATTAGTTGGTCTGCCAGCCCACTAGCTAATTAATAAGCTAGTTAATTCAGATGGCTAGACAGCTGTCTGGCTAGTTATTTCAGTTAGTAAATTCAACTGGCTAGCTCCATAGCCAGATACTTAAGTCTAGTTATGTCACCTAGCTAGCTAATTGTCATCTAGTTAAGTTGGCTAGCTAGCTAGATAGCTAGCTAGGATGC
>NW_007257172.1:0-1105 GCF_000164805.1 Carlito syrichta | reverse complement strand
CTGGCTAGTTAAGCCGTCTGGCTATCTGACTGTACAGCCAGCAGGCTGCCTAAATAACCTCGCTGGCTAGCCAGCTGGCCATCCCGCTAGCTGGCTAGCTGGTTCCCTAGCCAGCAAGAGAGCCAGATATCTAGCTAGTTAATACAGATGGCTAGCAGTGTAGCCAAACATTTGGCTAGCTAGTTAAGTCAGCTGAATAGTCAGCTGTCTAACTAGTTAAGTCAGCTAGTTAGTCAGCTGCCTATCCAGCTGGTGAGCTGGTTAATGCAACTAGTTAATTCAGCTGACTAGCGAACTGGCTACCTCAGTGGCAAGCTAGTTAAGTCTGCTGGCTAGCCAGCTGATTAGCTAGTTACATCAGCTACTTAATTCAGTTTGCTTCCTAGCTGTCTAGCTAGGTAGTTAGCTAGTTGAGTCAGCTGGATAGCCAGCTGACTAGCTGGTTAAATCAGTGAGTTAATTCAGCTGGTCAGATAGCTGGCTAGCAAGTTAAGTAAGCTGACTAGTCAGCTTGCTAGCTATTTAAGACAGCTAGTTTAGTCAGCTGGCCATTCAGCTTTCTAGCTAGGTAGCTAGCTAGTTAAGTCATCTAGTTAAGTCAGAAGGCTAGCTAGGCAGCTAGCTAGATAAGTCAGCTAGTTAAGTCAGCTGGCTAGCCAGCTGTACGACAGTTAGTTAAGTCAGCTGGATAGACAGCTGCCTATCAGGGTAGCTATCTAGTTAAATCAGGTGGCAACCCAGCTGGCTAGCTAGTTAAGTCACCTAGTTAAGTGAGTTCGCTGGCAGTCAGGTTAGTTAGGTAGTTATTATTTAAGTCAGCTGGCAAGCTTGCGGGCTATGTAGGTAGGTAGCTACTTAAGTTAGCTGTCTAGCCTTTAGTCTATCTAGTTATGTCAGCTAGTTAAGTCAACTGGCTATCCAGCTGTCTAGCTAGGTAGATACGTAGTTAAGTCTGCTGGCTAGCCAGCTGGCTACATCATTAAATCAGCTAATTAAATCAGCTGGCTAGGCTGCTGGCTAGCTAGGTAGCTAGGCAATTAAGTCAGGTGTTTAGACAGCTGGCCAGCTAGTTAAGTAAGCTACTTTAGTCAGCTGGCTAACCAGG
>NW_007257171.1:2617-4256 GCF_000164805.1 Carlito syrichta | reverse complement strand
AAAAAATTGAAACTTGTTGAGATTCAGATGTATATCATCCTTAGATAACTGAACCCTGAGGACCAATGTACTAAGTGCTATTCAGAACACAGAATGCAGGATAAATCTTATAATTTTACAAAATAAAACAGTATCATAATTTAATTCAGCTATTTCCTTTCTAAAAATTTGTGAACGAATTCTTGGTGCACTCTGTATTTTCTGCTAGTTAATTTTGATTAAATGTTAAGAAATGCAACTACTAGAGAAAAAATTTCCCTACATATTTGAAGGAAATATAAAATCACATTCCCTTTGTATTTTAAACCAATTTATATTTTTCAAAGTGTATTTCCATTGAATCACCTAGTATTTTCTCTACCTAAGACATAATGCTTTAGTCTGCAACAAAGTCTCAGATCAATCTTATACTTTTAATCACCAAGCATTTAAAATCAGGCACACACACAAAAAAAGACAATTTGGGCCCAATATTTATAAAACTACATAACATGGAGATTTACCAAGAAATAAATATTTGGCCTCTTCATTTGTATAAAAATTTAGATAACTGAAAATTCTGGAAAATTATCTCTGAACTTAGCTAAAGCTGTTTAAATCCTGGGAGAAATACTGCTCAAAGCCTGTTAAATAATACTAAAAACATCTAAAAGTTTCTAATCTAAAGAAAGTGCTAAAATATTTTTTGGTTGGGCTATAACCAAGCTACAACAGGAAACTGTGCCATTATAAGAACAGACTACCTCGTGGGTAAACCCCTCAGGTCCCCTCTCACTGGGGGGAGATTTTCTCTCCTCTCAATAAATCCTGCTTAATAAAAAAGGCTACCTTCTTCAGTGAATTCTTGAATGGCCACTTATCCCTGGAGAAGTTTTTGGATAGGTGCGAACATCTTGTTTCCTTCACTTCTTGGGAATGAAACCACCATGTCTACCGCAATTGGCAGAGCACTGTACACAAGTCCTTGAAACCTAAGGATTGCTCAGGAGTCAATGTCCCTCCCATTATGATGTCAGAGTTCTGAGGATGATGTCACAAATGGCAATAGGACCAGCTTGTTTCCCTGACATGCTTACACCATTAATTTAAATATTAACCTTTTAGGCAATCTACAGATACATTGAAATAACCATTAAGTTAACATCGTTTCTCAGACCTGGAAAATACAATAAAGAATTCATATGAAACCCTAAACAATCATGAATAGCCAAAAAAAATCTTTATCAAAAGAAGCAAAGCAGGACTTCTTGCTGTTCCAGATTTCAAACATTACTATAAGTTGAAAATAATCAAAACAGCCCGGTATTGATACAAAAATAGGTATATAGGCCAATGAATCAGGAAGGAAAATGAAATCCTCACATTCTCAACCAACTCATCTTTGAAAAAACCTCCAAGACCCACTGGGGATTATAGAACACATTCAGTAAATGGTACTGGGAAAAGTCTGACCTCATGCACAAGACTGAAACTGGAGCCCTAACTATCATCATAACATTAACTTTAAATGGATAAAGACCTAACATAAAATACCAAATGATATAATCTTCAAAACTCAGAGGTACCTTTATGGAAACTAGACCGGGAACTAATTTGTCTTCAGAAACCTAAATGCCCATACCATAGGAAGTAAATTAGA
>NW_007257171.1:0-861 GCF_000164805.1 Carlito syrichta | reverse complement strand
GCTTGGCCTCCTCTTTTTTATAAAAATTTAGATAATTGAAAATTCTGGAAAATTATCTTTGAACTTAGCTAAAGGTATGTTTAGCTAAAGCTAAATCCTAAGAAAAATACTGCTCAAAGGCTGTTAAATAATACAAAAAAAAAACAACCAAAATTTCTAATCTAAAGAAAGTGCTAAAATGTTTCTTGGTGGAGCTATAACCAAGGTACAACAGGACACTGTGACCATAATAATAACAGACGACCTCGTGGGTAAACCCCTCAGGTCCCCTCCCACTGTGGAAGGTTTTCTGTCCTCTCAAAAAATCCTGCTTAAAAAAAAAAAGTCTACCTTACTCAGTGTATTCTTGGATGGTCAGTTATCCCTGGAGAAGTTTTTGGATAGGAGAACACCTTGTTTCCTTCACTTCTTGGGAATGAAGCCACCATATCTACCACATTTGGCAGAGCACTGTACACTAGTCCTTGAAACCTAAAGATTGCTCAGGAATCACGGTCCCTCCCATTATGATGTCAAAGTTCTGAGGCTGATGTCATGAATGGCAATAGGACCTGCTTGTTTCCCTGACATGCTTACATCTTTTTATTTAAAAATTACCATTTTAAGCAATCTACAGATACATTGAAATAACCATTAAGTTAATATCATTTTCTCAGACCTGGAAATTACAATAAAGAATTCATATGAAACCCTAAACAATCATGAACAGTCAAAAGAATCCTTATCAAAAGAAACAAAGCAGTAACTATTGCTGTTCAAGACTTCAAACTTTGCTGTTAGTTTACAGCAATCAAAACAGTCCGGTATTGGTACCAAAATAGGTATATAGGCCAATGGATCAGGAAAGAGAATGAATTCCTC
>NW_007257170.1:1869-9268 GCF_000164805.1 Carlito syrichta | reverse complement strand
CACACTTTGCATTCAACTTCAAATGTCTGTGATATGCATTAGTTTTTCTTCCAACTTGCCTGTGGCTACCAGTGGCCCTACTGGTTTTTAATCAAATCCAGTGGGCATTGTCTTATCCTTTCCTTACTTGACTTTTCTTCACCACTTGCCTCTGCTTCTCACTCTGTCCTGGATCTGTGAGTGATACTTTCCACTGGCCTGTCCTTCCCCTGCTGCCATCTCCGTGGACTCATCATCTCCTCTTGTCCTATTGACTTTAATATTCTGTTCTTCATGGTTTCTCATTTGAAATCAACTTTGAATATGATAGGTTGCTTCTCCCTTGTGGCTTTCAAGATTATCTCTGTCTTTGGCTGTTTTTAAACTTTGACTATAATGTATCCAGGTGTGGATTTCTTTATCCAAGATTATCTTACTTTTAGTTGAGCTTTTGGAGTGTGTAGATTAATCATGTCCTTCAAATTTTGGAACCTCTTGGCCACTGTTACTTCAAAAATTGTGTTAGACCCTTTGTGTCTCCTTTCTCTGTCCTGTACTCTCATTATGCATCTGTTGGTAAGCTTGATGTTGTCCTATGGTTCATTTGTTTGTTATTACTTTTTTTCTTTCTGTTTCTCACTGCACAGTCTCAATGGACATGTTACCTTAGTTGCTTCACTCTTTTTTCCACCTACTCACCTCCACTGTTGAATGAACTTTTTTGGTGAAATGTTCATTTTAGTTATTGTACTCTTTAATTTTAGAGTTTCTGTTTGGTCCTTTTTATAATTTCTGCCTCTTTTATGTCTTTATTTGGTGACATACTTCCCTGCAGTCCTTAGATATTTCCTTTAGGTCCTTAACCATATTTAAAATAACTGATTTAAAGTCATTGTCTAGTTAAGTCCAATATCTGCTTCCTCAGAAGCAATTTCTGTGATTAATGTATTCCTGCATCTTGGTCTTACTTTTTTTTTCTTGTTTTGTAATTTTTTTTTTTTTTTTTTTTACATTGGAGTCTCACTCTTTGCCACCCAGACTGGAGTGCAGTGGCATGCTCATGACCACTTCAGTCTCGACCTGCTGGGCTCAAGCAGTCCTTCCACTTCAGCCTTCCAAGTAGCTATAACTACAGATGCACGCAGCACACCAACCTAGTTTTTGTGATTTATTGTAAAGACGAGGTCACCAAGTTGCCTACGCTGGTCTCGAATTCCTGGACACAGACAATTCTCTTGTCTTGGTCTCCCAAAGAGCTGGGATTACAAGCTGAGCCACTAAGCCCGGCCTTGTTTTATAATTTTCATTGTTGAAAACAGGACATTTTAATAAAATATGGCAACTCTAGAAGAATTTCTCTCCTTCCAGGGGTTGTTGTTGAAATTTGTCCAGTGAGTGTTTTTTTTGTGAGTTGAAGTCTCATTCTGTCAGCCAGGCTGGAGTGAGGTGGCATGTTCACTGCCACCGCAGTCTCCATCTGCTGGGCTCAGGTGATCCTTCCGCTGTAGCTTTCCAAGTAGCTGGTACCACAGGTATATGCCACCATGCCCAGCTTATTTTTTGATTTATTGTAGAAACAAGGTCTTGCTATGTTGTCCAGGCTGGTCTCGAACCCCTGGGCTCAGGCAATCCTCTTGCCTCCGCCTCCCAAAGTGCTGGGATTATAGGCATGAGCCACTGTGCTTGGCCTGTCCAGTCACTTTTTAAAACAAATTCAGTAGTGCCTGTATTTGTTGTGTGTGGCAGCTGAAGTTTCTGCAGAAATTTCCTTAAATGCCTGAAACCAAGCAAGTGTCTCAGTCTTTAGCGGGGGCCTTGTGAGTGCCGTGGCATTTCTTCCACAGTCATCCAGGCCATTTACTACTCTGTATTAGTCTTCACTTCCTGCTTTCTCCAAACCTTAAGGACACTCAGAAGTGACAGCTTATAGCCTTCTCATGTCCTTCCTGAGCATATCACAGTCCTGGGCATATCTCAGCTCAGTGCATATAGGTGGGCTTCTCAATTCTCAGGAATATATCAGAGTTTTCAAAACCTTTATGGACAGTTCATCCTTCAGCTTGTCCTTTAAATAAGCTTTTTAAGCTTTTTATTACTTATCCCAACTGTTTATCCACCACCCCAGGTAGCAGGTAAGTTAAAGTTGCCTTTGAATGTTTTTGACTAATGCCTTGGATCACAGGTTTTTCATCGTGGGTGAAAACTCTGAGTCAGTTCAGTAATCAGCCTTGCAAGTGAGGTCTTCAAGGGAACCATCTTATTAGGTCAAATAATTACAGTTTCCTGGGAACAAGCCTTTGACAACTCAAACCCACTTCTGCCTCCTCCAGTGGTTGACAGGCTGCTGGTTTTTGCTCTTATCTCAGATGATTGGTTCTCAAAGCTAATGTGGAACTGGAGAGAGCTGGATGAAAATAGGACAAGTTAAGATGATGCGGAACATGGTTCTCCCTATGTTGCAGCCTTTTTAAAAACATTTTCAATTTTTTTTTTTCAATTGAAGTCTCACTGTGTCATCCATGCTGGAGTGGTATGGCTATTGTATCCTCAACCTGCTGGGCTCAGATGAGCCTGCCATCTTAGCCTTCCTAGTAGCTGAAACTACAGGTGTGTGCCACCACGCCCAGCTAATTTTTTTGTTTATTGTGAAATGAGGTTTTGCCAAGTTGCCCAGGCTGTTCTTGAACCTCTAGGCTCAGGCAGTCCTCTGGGATTACAGGCATAATGTATAATTTTTTTTGTTGTAAATATTCTTGTGTAGATTGCTTGAAGCCTTTGATTAGCTTGCAGAAAAAGTTGATTCTGTAATTACTGCCAGTTTCTCATTACTTTTATGGAAGAGAGAATATTCTCAACTTCAGTATTTTTGTTGATATCACTTGTTAGCTTGAATTTGAAGTCTTTTGGTATAGAAACTTTTCCTTTTCTTAGTTTCTAAGAATTTATCCTCTGGATTCTATTACTATTTTTCAGAAACCTACTTCTCTGACTAGTTGCCTGTACATCTTCTGCCAGCCTCTTTAATATATGTGGTCCTCAGGTGTTTTTGTTTTGGTACTTTTTTCTTAATCCCAGTGTGCTCAAGGATCTGTCTGATTGTCTCTAATAACTTCAGTTACCAGCTTTATATTGGTTTAAAGGCGGTTCCAGCTTTATGTCTCACACACTCCTTTGTAGCAACCAGAACAGATCTCTCACTCAAATGTCTCACACGTTTTTTCTTTTGTTTCTCAATTGTCAGTTTTTGACACCATCAAGAAGCTGATTATTTTGAAACATACATTATATTATTACTAACTAGAGTCACCATGCTGTGCAGTATCTTGAAAACTTGTTCCTCTTGTCTGATGGAAGCTTTGTATCCTTTGACCAACATCTCCTGTTTCTCTCCCCCAGACTCGGGTAACCACAATTCTATTCTTTCTTTACTTCTTTACATTTTACTGTCTTAGATTCTGTGTATAAGTGAAATCTTATTTGAAAGATTTGTCTTTCTGTCAGTTAAAACAAAATAAAACAAAAAGAGAGAGCAGCTTCTCACACAGCTAGACTAGGTTGCTACCTCAAGCAATAATCATCAGATGGTTGCTGCTTTGCTCTGTGATTATATCCTATTCTTATGTCAGTTGCTGTTACTTCAGTGTACATAGTGTTTTCTTACTATGGTCTCATTGGTTCCAACTTCTTTGTAAGCTGTTCCTTGTTCTTCATGAGCTCTATATTTCTCTATTTTTATATATTTACTTATACATAAGTTTGGTCAGGTCTCTCTCTAGTGCTCACATTTATTTCTTCCTTGGCTCCCAGTATTTACAGGGAGGATGTTCAAGGAGGGTATGAATTTCCTAGAGAATACAGTCATTCCGGGAATGTGCAAGAAGAGTTGTAGAAGGTTTAATTACATTGAATTTTTCTGTCTTAAAAACATCTGGAATTCATAAATGTATATAGATGCGGTATGGTAAATTAGAAACCTTTTAAACTAGCTGAGTGACAAGTTTTAAGATGAAATTTAGTCCAAAATAAGCCTCTATAACCAACTGTTTTTGAGCCTCAAGAGTAAACAGGAAAAATTCTCAGGTATTTTCTGTGTCACCTAATTTCGAGATCTTGAACAAAATTTGTTGCTGAAGGGATCTGTGTCATTCGAGGACGTGACCATGGAACTTACCCGGGAGGAGTGGCAGCAGATGAGCCCTGGGGAACGGAGCCTATACCGAGACGTGATGCTGGAGAACTATGGCCACCTCATCGCAGTGGGTGAGCAGACCTGCCACGGGACTCCTTCTGTATCATGTTTGCTTTTTTTTAAAATTATCAAGACACATAGATTCTTTATAGTGATTAAAGGCTTCATAATTGAATCCTTTACAGAAACAAAAACAGTTTTTGTCATTATCTTCCCTTCGAAAACATCAGATGAATATTGTCAGTTAATGCTTTTATAGCTGCATCTTTTTCCATCCAAGTGCTCATGGATCTGGTCCATTTATACCCTCAATTATTTCATTACAGGGTGTTGCATTACCAAACCCAAGGTTATCCTCAAGTTGGAGCAAGGAGAAGAACCATGGTCCCTAGAAGTCAAATTCCTAAACCAGAAGTACCCAGGTGAGTGAGTGTTGACAGAAGGAGGCCCTTGGGGTAGTTAGATCTTAGCGGAAGAACACCTTGTAAATTTTTGGGGGGGGGGGTAAGAGCTTTATTGAGATATAATTCACATCTCATACAATTCATTCAACATTCTAGTTCAATGGTTTTTAATGTGTTTATAGATACAGTCTGCCCTCTGTATCCGTGAGTTCTGCATCCGTGTATTCCAGCAATTATAGATTGAAACTATTTTTAAAAATGCATCTCTACTGAAAATGAACAGACTTTTTTGTCATTATTCCCTAAACAATATAGTATACAACTGTCTACTGTCTCTGTTTTATGAGGCTAGTGTAAGTAATATGGAGATGATTTAAAATATACCAGAGGATGTACATAGGTTAAATGTAAATACGGTGTCATTTTATATCAAGGACTTGGGCATCCGTAGAGTTTGATATTCAAAGGAGTTGTAGATCCAATCCTCCAAGGGACAACTCTATGTACAAAGCTCATCACCTCAAAAAGAAATCTGTATCCTTTAGTTGTCAGTCTTCTATATCCCTGACTCCTCCAGCTCTAAGTAGACATTAATCTACATGTGTCTCTGCAGATCTGCCTATTCTGTACATTTTGTGTAAATGGAATCATATAGCATGTGATCATGGCTTCTTTTGCTTAACTTAATGCTTAAAAGGTTCATGTTATAGCATATATCAGTGTTTCATCCTTTTTATGGCCAGATCCTATTTCATTGTTTGGATATACTGCCTGTGTTTCCACTCATCAGTCAGTAGATACTTGGACTACCATCGTTTGGCTATTATGGATAATGTTGATATAACATTTTTACAAGTTTTTGCATGGACATATGTTTTTATGCCTATTCATAACATTCTGGGTCGTGTGGTACCTCTGTGTTTATCTGATTAAGGAACTGTCAGGCTGTTTTTGTAAATGACATCACCATTTTCCATTCCTAACAACAGCCCACAGGGATTGTGATTTTTCCATATTCTTATTAACATTTGTTTGATTCCAGCCATGCTGGTGGATGTGAATTGGCATTTCCTTGTGATTTTGATTTGTTTTTCTTTATTAGGCAGCTAGGGCTGTCATAATAGAATACCACAGACTGAGTGGATTAAACAACAGAAATTCTCTCAGTTCTGGAGGCTGAAAGTCCAAGATCAGGATGCCAATAAGTTGGTTTCTGGTGAGGCCTCTCTTTCCTGGCTTGCAGAAAGCCACAGGTCTTGGTGTGTTCTCACATGACCTTTCCTCTGTGCGTAACCACTGGGGGAGAGAGAGAGCACCCTGGTGTTTTTTCCCTTTATTGTAAGGACGCCACTGCTACTGGATTAAGGCTTTATCCTTATGGCCTCATTTTAACCTGGACTACCTCTTAAAGGCCTGGTCTCCAAATACAGTAATACTGGAGGTTAGTTCTTCAACATATGAATTTGGGGATGGGACACAATTCATAACAGTTTATTTGTCACTAATGATGTCAAACATCTTTTCATATGTATCTTAGCCTTTGTCTATACTAATGATTCCAGAAATTTTAAAAAGTTATAGTTTTCAGCATAATTCATAGAAGAAAAATAAAATCATCTTAATTATTAGAAGTGATGCTCACTTGTTGAAAGTTTTTGTTGTGACGCCATATAAACAAATGGCATTACATAAAGATTGACATAATTTAGATCAAGCATATCTCCCAGTCACTATATGTAAATGGTTAGAGCATATAGACTGGCCAAATAAGCTATCTCTAAATACAAAACTTAGAAAAATTGTTATAAAAGAATGGTAAAGTTGTTAGTCAATAAAAGTAAAATAATTTAGATTTCATGTTCTGTTGTCATTCAGGTTTGAATTCAGATAATAAGTACATTAAAGTCTAGCCTGAGAGCACAGGTAAAAGAAAACATTTAAGGATTTGAATTACTGAACCAAATAATATGATGTCAGTGTTCTAAAACAAAGGAATAAAGTTCTAAGAATCCAAAAAACTCCCTCTGGTTACAGTCCATATTCTCCTACTGCTTCTTTCTAGAGTGTTCAAATACAGTTATTTGCTTTTCTGCTTAAAAAAAGATAGATTACCACAACTAGCTAGCTTACTTTCCACCATGTGAGTCTGTTACAAGAATAGTCTATAACCCAAAGAGGTCACTCACAAGAATGCAACTGTGTTGGCACCCTATTCTGAAACTTCCAGCCTCTAGAACTGAGAAAAATAAATATTTGTTCTTTAAGCCACCTTAATTTGTTATAGTCTTCATGTTGTTTTATCTGTTGAATGTTTGTTTTGTCAGTAATTTCCCCTCTTGCATTTATGATATTGAGAATTTGTGACTTTTTTTTCTGCTTATCATTGAAAAAAAATCTTTTTAAGTAACTACGCTTTGGGTTGATTTTCTATGCTGCTTTCTGTTTTCAGTTTTATTGTCTAGTCTTTCCTGTTTTTCTTCCATTACTTTCTTTAGATTAAATTGTTTCTTTTTGTCTAGTTTCTTAAAGTGGGAACTTAACTTTCTGGAGATCTCTCTTTTCAAATATAAAAATTTTAAACCACATATTTATGTCTGAGCACTGCTTTTGTTGCATTCACAAATTTCTGTATTTTTGTGTTATTTTCATACACCTCAAAATATCTTATTTGAACCTTCTTATTTGACCCATGGGTGAATTTGAAGAATATTATTTATAAATATTTTGTATTTCTCCAAGTAAAAAGGTGTTTATTAATTTCTAGTATAATTTATCTGTAGCTCAAGAACATCTTTTGTATGATTTCTGTTCTGTATTTGTGAAGATT
>NW_007257170.1:0-743 GCF_000164805.1 Carlito syrichta | reverse complement strand
AGAGATTCAGGAAAAACAAAAGAAGTCTCTGTGTCAAGTAATATTTATTGATGACAATGATAAAACATTGAGTAAAGAAGAACAGAAAGCACACTTCATTCGACATCAGAGGACCCATTCAGAGAAGAAACTTCAATGTGAAAAATGTGGGAAATCCTTTTGTACAAGTTCACACTCTATTCAGAATTCTGGAGCTTATGTGGGATTCAAACTTTATGAAAGTAATGAATGTGGGCGATCTTTCACCTTCACTTCAGGTCTAAGTGCACATCAGAGAATTCACACAGGTAGGAAGCCCTATGAATGCAGTGACTGTGAGAAAACCTTTACCCATAATTCAGCCCTCAGAGTACATCAGAGGATTCACACAGGGGAGAAACCTTATGAGTGTAATGAATGTGAGGAAACTTTTACCCACAATTCAGTGCTTAGAGCACATCAGAAAATTCACACAGGGGAGAAACCCTATGAATGTAATGAATGTGGGAAAACTTTCACTGAGAAGTCATATGTTAGTGCGTGTCAGAGAGTTCACACAGGAGAGAAACCCTATGAATCTAATATATTTGGGAAACCATTTGCCCTTAACTCATCCCTTAGAGTGCATCAGAGAATTCACACAGGTGTAAAATCCTATGGATGTGATTTATGTGGGAAAACTTTCTCCTGGAAGTCATGCCTTAGTGCACACCAGAGGACTCACACAGGGGAGAAACCCTATGAATGTAATGAATGTGGGAATG
>NW_007257169.1:0-2961 GCF_000164805.1 Carlito syrichta | reverse complement strand
TACCTACCTAGCCAGCAGGCTAGCCAGCTGAATTAACTAGGTGACTAAAGGAAGTAGCCAGCTGGCTATCCAGCAGACATAACTAGCTAGCTATATAGCTAGACAGGTGAATAGCTAGCTGACTTATCTCACTGACATAACTAGACACCTGATGGCTAGCCAGCTGATTTAACTAGTTAACTACCTATATAACCCACGGGTTTGTCAGCTGACTTAACTAAGTAACTACCTAGCTAACCTGGTAAGCGAACTGTCTTAACTGGGTGACTTAACTAGCTAGCTAGCAGGCTAGCCAGCTGAGTTAACTAGCTAGCTATCCTGCTATGCAGCTGTCTATCCAGCTGACAGCTCGCTGACTAAACTAGATAGAAACCTGACTTAACTAGCTGACTTAGCTAGCTAGCTACCTAGGAACCCAGTTGACTTAAGTAGCTGATTTAACTAGCTTGCTACCTAGCTAAGTATAATGTAGCTAGGTGACAACTAGCTGACTTAACTAGCTAGCTAGCTGTTATATCTAGCTGACTTAACTAGTTAGTTTCCTTGCAAGCCAGTGGACTTAACTGGCTGAAATAGCTAGCGAGCCAGTTGGCTACCCATCTGATGTAACTAGCTTTTTAACCAGCTAGCCAGCTGGCTAGACAACTGACTTAATGAGGTGGCTTAACAAAAAAGCCAGCTGATTAGCCAGCTGACTAAACTAACTGACTTATCTAGCTGTCAGGCTGGCTAGACAGTTGACTGAATTACCTAGCTATCTAGGTAGTAAGCAGTCTAACCTGTTGATTTAAGTAACTGATTTAATGAAGTAGCCAGCTGGCTAGCCAGCAGAGTTAACTAGCTAGCTACCTGGCTAGGCAGCTGGATAGCCAGCTGATTTAACTAGCTGACATAACTAGATAGTCTGATGGCTAGCCAGCTGACTTAACTACCTACCTACCTACATAATGTATTGGCTTGCCAGCTGAATTAACTACCTACCTACCTAGCTAAACTACTGGCCAGCGAGCTGACTTAACTAAGTTTCTAAACTAACCCGCCAGCTGGCTAGCCAGCTGCCTTAATTAGCTAGCTACCTTGCTAGGTAGCTGGCTAGCCAGCTGACGTACTTAACTGACTTAACTAGCTAGCCAGCTGACTTATCTAGATGACTTAACCAGCTAGCTTCCTAGCTAACCAGTTGACTTAACTGGTTAAGTCATAGCTAGCCAGTTTCCTGGCCAGTTGACATAACTAGCTCACTTAAACAGTTCGACAGTTGGCTGGCCTGCTGAGTTAATTAGCTAGCCAGCTGCATGTCCAGCTGAATTAATAAGCTGTCTTTACCAGCTAGTCAGTTGGCTAGCCAGCTGACTTAACTAGCTAGCTACCTAGCTAGCCAGCTTGGAAGTCAACTGAATTAACTAGCTCACTTAACTAGCTATCCCACTTGCTTGCCAGCTGACTTAACTAGCTTGCTACCTAGCTAACCTGCTGGCTAGCTAGTTGACTTAACTAGTTGATAACCATCTAGCCAGCTCGCTAGTAAGCTGACTAGCTAAGTGACATAACAAGTGAGCCAGTTGTCTAGCCAGCTGACTTAACTAGCTCTCTACCTAGCTAGATAGCTGGCTAGCCAGCTGAATTGACTGACTTATTTAGCTCGCCATCTGGCTATCCAATTGAGTTAACTATCTCTCTGCCTAGCTAGTCATCTGGCTAGCCATCTGACTTAACTAGCTGACTTGTACATCTGATCTTATTGTTAGTTAACTGAGTTAACTAGCTTACTAAATAGCTAGCAAGCAGTCTAGCCAGCTTACTTAACCTGCTAGCAAATGGGCTAGACAGCTGACCTAATTATCTAGTTACCTAGTTAGCCAATTGACAAGCCAGCTGACTTAACTAGGTCTGTAACTAGCTAGCCAGCTGGCTAGCAGGCTGACAAAACTGCCTAGTAACCTAGATAGCTACCTGGATAGCCAGCTGACTTAACTAGATAGCTATCTACATTGCCCGTTGGTTTGCCAGCTGACTTAGGTACCTAGCTACCTAGTAACCATCTGGCTAGTGAGCTGACTTAATTAGGTTACTTAACTAGCTATATAATGGGCTAGCCAGCTGATTCAACTAGGTAGCTACCCAGCTATGCAGCTGGCTAGCCAGCTGACTTAACCCACTGACTTAACTAGCAAGCAAGCTGGATTAACTAGCTGACTTAGTCAGCTAGCTACCTAGCTAGCCAACTGACTTATCTAGCTGGCTTACCTAGGTAGCTACCTAGCTAGCTATCTAGTTAGCCAGCTGACTTAACTAGCTGACTTAGCTAACTAATTTCCTGAAATGACTAGCTGACTTATAAACCTGACTTCAAAGCTAGCCAGGTGGCTTATCTAGCTGAAATAACTACCTAGACTGATGACTAGTCATCTGACTTAACTAACTTTTTACCTAACTAACCAGCTGGATAGCCAACTGACTTAATGAGCTGACAACTAGCTAGCCAGCTGGTTGCCAGGTGACTTAACTAGCTGACTTAACCAGCAAGTCAGCTGGCTAGAGAGTTGCCTTAAATAGCTGGCTACCTACCTAGTCATCTGGCTAGCCAGCTGACTTACTTAGCTGATTTAAGCTAGCATGCTGGCTAGCCAGCTTACTTAACTAGCTAGCTAACTACCTAGCCAGAAGGAAAGCTTGCTAACTTAACTAGCTGAATTGAACAGTTAGCCTTCTTGCATGCAAGCTGACTTATGTAGCTAGCTACCTACCTAGCCAGCTGGCTAGACAGGTGACTAAACTAGGTGACTTAACCAGCTACCCAGATGGCTAGCCAGTGGCTTAACTCACTGACATCACTAGCTAGCCAGGTAGCTATCTAGCTGATTAAATAGCTAGCAACCTACATTGCCAGTGGCTTGCCAGCTCTCTTACTAGGTGATTTAACCAGCTAGCCAGCTGGCTAGCCAGCTGACTAAACTAGCT
>NW_007257168.1:86095-105872 GCF_000164805.1 Carlito syrichta | reverse complement strand
AGGGGTTAACAGTAGCAAATATCTGTCTGGGGCTGGGAAAACACCTCTTATCAACAGGGTGTCTGAATGAAACGTAATTGTACACCTAACCCTTAACTGTACCCCACAAAACTATAATAAAAATACTGATTAATTAAAAAAAAAAAAAAGAAAACTTAATCAATGATTGCCTTTAAACCCTTTTCATATAATAATCTTAAAATCCCATATCAAAGGACAACCTAATCTGTGACTGACATTCTATAAACCTTTTTCGTCCTAAGCTGATTGATTTATGCCAAGTTAAACAATTCTATAGAAGCTTAAGTATTTACTTTACAAATGAAAGTGACCCATCCCAGAATGTTTGGAATGTGGCCCAGTCCAAAGTTCACAGTGGGCTACCTGCAAGTAATCTAGCCGCATTCTTTCAACAAAATGGCTGTCTTCTAAAACTATATTCTACAATTTACACCTTCAATAAATCCTAAGATCATGACCCAGAAGCCTGTGACCAATACTAAGGCTCTTAGATGTGACACGAGTTTGAATTATAAGTTGTGGGAAAGCCAAAACTGCAGTTTGCGGAAGAATGGGAGCAATGAGCTTCTAAAGTTAGCTTGTGTTTGTCCCAGTCTCAGAGTTTTTATGTTTGGAGCTCACAGGAGCTTAATCTGGTTAGTGCTGAGTAGAAAGGGGGAGGAAATGGGGTCAAATAGCTCCCAAACACATCCCTGTGGTCTCGGGGTCAATGGCCCTTCCTGATCCCTAATGCTCAGTGGGCCTCCATGGCTGGCTCCCAACAAAACTGCAAACAAAGTTGCTACCTCAATTTTTTTTTAAGTACAAAGAAAAGATCCTTCTCCCTATGGAAGCTATGAGGAGCAAACACAGTTCCTAATGGAAACCTGGTTTGTATACTAGGGCCTAGAGTGTTATGATTATGTTGTGGTGTCACAAAAGAAAGCACTTTTATCAACAAGCTAATTAAAATGAAGTTTTTCTCTTCCTGTCCCAGAGACATGCTGCCCAGTGTTAATCAGTGGATTCAACTGAGAGTGGCAAAGACACCTACAAACACAAGTTGGTGTTAACCTGCTAAATTCCACTTTATCTCTGTACCTTCACTCTGGGTAAGAATTTGGTAAAGCAGATTTCAGGGTTTCTTTAAAGCATGGCAAAATAAAATAAAATAACAAGGTTTTTCCTTCATTTGCTGCCAAAATGTGGCACATAGAGCCATCCATTCAAACAGTTTGCAATATATCATCTTGAGTCTAGCACCACACTCTTTTTTCATTTATTTATTTATCTATTTATATAATTGGAAGTAAGTAAAACACTTTCACAAAGAAAAGAGTTCGCCAAATTACCTATGAAGGAAACTGAAAAAAAACCTTAGATGTCACCTGTGACATTAAAGAGAAAACACCAACGTGCATGTTGAAAGAGGCTTGGTGTAATAAATAGTGGAATGTGGTGTGAACTTATGTCAGTTAAGGGAACAAAGTGTGGTTCGAGTACAGCAAAGTCAAAACCTGCTCTAGAGCTCCCTTGCCAAAAGAGTGCTACACTGGGTAATAGAGATCATTGGGCTTAAAGAGAAACACCCGCATGCTATCTACTTCTGAGCTTAATTGGAAGCTGGTTTCTAATTACCTCAGGAGGCTGAATCTAGATCAAATATGAAAATGTCAGAAGGAAAGACAATAGGTTCAAGACTGCATTAAGTTTTAAAAACTCATGCCCTTTAACTGCAGCTTAAGGCTCCAGATTATCTTGGAATCAATTTAGACAAGCCCATAGTATTTAAGACTACACATTGCATTGATGTAGTGATTGAAATATATGAATCACAAAACAAAGTTGCTAGGTAGATTTTTTGTAAAATTACAAATATAAAATATTCCTCCCTGTGGAAGCTATGAGGAGAGGAGACAGTCCCATATAAATTATGGATTGTATTTTATAAGCTAGAGTGATATGGTTGTTTCATTGGATCACAAAAAGAAGCACTTTTGGCAACAAACAAGTTAGAAGATCATTTTTCTGTTCCTGTTCAAGGGACATGTTGCCAATTGTTAATCAGTGTATTCATCAGAGAGTGGCAAAGTCCACTACAAACATACATTGATGACAAGCAGATAAAGGCTTCCATATTATCTGTGTAGCTTCACTCTAGGTAAGAGTTTTAAAAAGCATATATCAGGATAATTTTCTTAAAGTAAAAGGAAAAATTTTTTAAACAGGTTTTGCCTTCATTTGTCACCAACAAGTGGCAGATGGATCCACCAATCCAAACAATTTGCCATATAAACAAATGAGTCTAACACCTTGCTATTTTTTGTTTTATGTAGTTGTTTAACTATTTATGAATATGGAAGTAAGTAAATTACTTTTACAAAGAAAGAAGATTGCCAAATAGCCTTTGAAGGAAGCTAAAAGAAAACCTTAGAAGTTCCCACTGATGTTGAAGAGAAAATACAAACGTTCATGTTGGAAGTCTTTTAACATGATACATAGCAGAATGTGGTATGATAATAGGTGCCAACTCAGAGAACAAAGCATGGTTGGACTCAAGTAAAGTCTAAAACATGCTCTCGAGTTCCCTTGCCATGAAAGTACCACACTAGGCAATTGAGCTCATTAGACTTAGCGACAAACACCTGTGTGTTACCTACCTCTGGGCTTAGTTGGAGGCTGTTTCCTACTTACCTCAGGAAGCTGAATCTATGTCAAAGATAAAAAAGACAAAACAAAGATTGACTGGAGACTCCATGAAGAGTTAAAAACTCAAGTCCTTTACTCTAACTGCAGCTTAAGGATTTAGTTTATTTCACTCATGGAATTAATTTAAGCAAACCCAGAGTATTTGTGTCTACACATTGCATTGCTTCACAGGTGGAAATATGTGAAACCCCAAACAAAGTTTCTAGGTCAATTATTTAAAAGAACAAAGAAAAATACCTTCTCCCAGAAAAGCTATGAGAAGAGAAGAGTCCCCTATGGAAACCTGGTTTGTATACTAGAGTGCTCCACTGGCAATATACATCATTAGTATTAAGGAGAAACACCTGTGTGCTTACTACTTCTGGGCTTAATTGAAGGCTGTTTCCTATTATCTATTTATTTATCTATTTATGTATTTGTAAGTAAGTACAACACTTTCACAAAGAATGGAGATTGCCAAATTGCCTTTGACTGAAGCTGGAAGTAACCCTCAAATGTTCCTAGTGGTGTTGAAGTTAAAACACAAATGTGCATGTTGGCAGACACTGGGCATAATAATTGTGGAATATGGTGTGATCATTTTTGTCAACTCAGAGAATATAGTGTGGTGGTACACAAGCTAGGTTTAAAAAAAAAAAAACCTGCTCTAGACTTCTTGCCAGAAGAGTGCTTTGCTGGGCAATAGAGAGCTTTAGGTTTAAGGGGAAACACCTGTGTGATACCTTCTTCAGTGCTTAATTGGAGGTTGTTTTCTAATTACCACAGAAAATGGAATCTAGGTCAAAGGTCAAAGAGTAGGTATGGACAAAGATGGGCTGAAAACTCCATGAGTAGTTAAAAACTCAAGCCCTTTAACTGCAGCTGAAGACTGTAGTTGACCTTATTTCTAATTAAATTAGGTAAGTACATAGCATTTAATTAAATAATACATTGCATTGTTTCAGAGATCAAAAACTGTGAAACCTCAAACAAAGTCACTATGTCCATTTTTGTAAAAGCACAAAGAGAAGGTCCTTCTCTCTATGCAAGTTATGAGGAGAGAACACAGTCTGTTATGGAAATGTGCTTTGTATCCTTAGGCCTAGAGTGTTACAATTATTTCATTGGTTTCATGATAGGAAGCAATTTTAACACCAAGCAAGTTAAAACGTAGTTGTTCTGTTCTTGTCCCAGAAATTAATTGCTCGGTGGTAATCAATGCATTCATAGCAGAATGGGAAAGTTGTCTACAAATATATGTTGATGTCACCACATTATCTGTGTAGCTTTACTCTAGATAAGAGTTTGGCAAAGCAGATATTAGAATGATTTCACAGGACACCAAGGGAAAAAATATTTTAACAACTAAGCAAGCTTTTCTTCATTTGAAAACTGATAGATGGCAGATGGACTCAGCCATTCAAACAGTTTGATGTATAACCTATTAAGTCTGACATCACAGTCTTTTTTCATTATTTATTTATGTGTATATTTGGAAGTATTACAACACTTTAACAAAAAAGTCAAATTGCCTTTGTAGCAAACTGAAAGAAGACCTTAGAGGCTGGTTTAGGTCAAAGGTTAAAAACTCAAATAGAGAGGAGATAGGTTCAAGGTTTCATGAAGAGTTAAAAACTCATTCCCTTTTCTCTAACTGCAGGTTAAAGTCCAAGAAAATTTCACTCCTGGAATTAATTTACACAAGTCCAAATAATTTAAGACCACACATTGCATTTTAAGAGTTGAAATATGTGAAACCCCTAGCAATGTTGCTTGGTCAGTTTTTGCAAAAGTACCAAAAAAAATCTTTTTGTGGCTACTGTAAATGGAATTGTGCTTTTTATTTGGGTTTCTGTTTATTATTGGTGTATAAAAATGTAATTGTCTTTTGTGCATTTATTTTATACCCTGAGATTTTGCCAAAGTCCTTTATCAGTGCAAGGAGGTTTTTGGAAGATTCTCTTGGGTTTTCAAGGTATACAATCATGTCATCTGCCAAAGAGAGATAACTTGACTTCTTCTTTTCCTATCTGGATACACCTGATCACCTTCTCTTCTCTGACTGCTCTAGCCAGGACTTCCAAAACTATGTTGAACAGGAAGGGTGAGAGTGGGTATCCTTGTCTTGTTCTAGTTTTCAGTGGAAATTGTTCGAATTTTTGTCTGTTTAGGAGTATTCTGGCTGTGGGTTTCTCATAGATAGCTTTTACTATTTTAAGATATGTTCCATGTATGCCTAGATGTTCAAGGGTTTTTCTCAAGAAAAGCTGCTGGATTTTATCAAAGGCTTTTTCTGCATCTAATGATATAATCATGTGGTTTTTGTTTTTACATCTGTTGATGTATTTAACTACGTTTATGGCCTTACAAATGTTGAACAGCCTTGCATCCCAAGGATGAAGCCTACTTCACTGTGATGGATGCTTTTTGAGATGTGTTGTTGAATCCAGTTTGCTAGGATCTTGTTGAGAATTTTAGTATCTATGTTCATCAAAGATATTGGCCTGTAGTTCTCTTTCTTTGTTGGGTCTTTACCTAGCTTGGGTATCAATGTCATGCTAGCTTCATAAAGTGATTTGGGTAGAGTGCCATCTTTCTCAAACACCTGGAATACTTTCAATAGGATTGGTATCACTACCTCCTTGTATGTTTTATAGAATTCTGCTGGAAAACCATCTGGTCCAGGATTTTTTTTTTTTTTTGTAGTTTTCTTATGACATAATCAATTTCCTTGATAGTTATTGGTCTATGTAGGGTCTCAGTTTCTTCTTGCTTCAACCTACAGAGGTTTTGTGATGTCAGAAAGTCCTCCATTTCCTTTAGTTTTTCATGTTTGTTTCCATACAATTGTACATAGTATTCTCTGATAATCTTTTGTATTTCTTCAGGATCAGTTGTGACTTCATTTTTTGTGCTTCTGATTGAGTTTATTTGAGCATTTTTCTCTCTTTTTCTTAGTCAGTCGGGCAGGGGACCATCTATCTTGTTTATCCTTTCAAATAACCAGCTTTTTGTTTCACTTATTTTTTGTATTATCTTTTTGTCTTCAATGTCCTGGATTTGGGCTTTTATTTTGGTGATCTGGATTCTTCTGCTGAAGTTAGGATTTTGGTAGTCTTGCATTTCCATCTTCCTTAGGTGACTTGTTAGGCTGTTAACTTGTGATCTTTCCATTTTCTTCATGTGTGTTTGTAAAGATATGAATTCCCCTCTTACTACTGCTTTCATGGCATCCCAGAGGTTTTGGTAAGATGTTTCTTCATTTTCACTTGTTTCCAGGTACCTTTTAATCTTTGTTTTGACTTCGTCATTGACCCAGGAGTTACTTAGCATCATACTGTTTAGTGTCCATGTCTTTGTGGGTTTGGTGGAACTTTGTTGATGTTGATATTTACTTTTATTCCACTGTGGTGTGAGAAGGTGCATGGCAAAATTTCAGTTTTATGAAATCAACTTATTTATTATTTATGACCAATGGTGTTGTCAATCTTGAAGTACGTTCCATGTGGTGATGAGTACAATGTATATTCTGTGGTCGTTGGGTGGAGTGTTCTGTAGGGTTGTGAGTGGGGCATTAAAGTCCCCATCTATGATAGTGTTAGAGTCAATTTCTTTTTTAAGTTTCCATACAAGCTTCCTTATGAACTTTGGTGCGCCTATGTTGGGTGCATATATATTTAGGATGGGTATTTCTTGTAAATGTATTGAACCTTTTATCATTATATAGTGACCTTCTTCATCTTTTTAAATTTTTGATAGCTTAAAGGGTATTTGTCTGAAATTAAAATTGCAACTCCAGCTTTCTTTTGTGTTCTATTCGCCTGAGTCTTTGCTTCCCATCCTTTTACTTTGAGTCTGTGAGTATACTTTCTGGTAAGATGAGTCTCTTGGAGACAATATATTATTGCCTCATGATATTTTATCCATTTTGCCATTCTATGTCTTTTCAGTGGTGCATTTAGTCCATTCACATTCAGGCTAATTTTGAAAATGTAAGAGTTTATCCCTGTCATGAGGTTGTTATAAAGTTGTTGGTGTTCCTGTTTGTTTGCTGTCTTTCTTTTGAATTTGGGGTTGATTCATGTGTGTTTTCGATCTTTTTCCTGTACTCTTGAGAAGAGTGTTGTTCTTTTTCCCTTTCTTCTGTGTTTAATACTTTGTTACGTGTTTTTTGTAGAGTTGGTCTAGAAGCAGCATAAGTTTTTAAGGATTGAATATCTGGGAAAGATTTTAATTCTCCCTCACTGATGAAGCTTAGTTTAGCTGGCTAGGTTATTCTTGGTTGAAATTGATTATCTTTGAGGACTTTGAAGATTGGGCTCCAAGTTCTCCTTGCCTGAAGGGTTTCTGTAGATAAATCTGTTGCTATTCTAATTGGTTTTCCATGGTAGGTAGTCTGATCTTTTTCTCTTGCTGCCTTTGGGACTTTTTTCTTTTATACCTACTTTGTTTAAGCAAATTATTTTGTGTCTGGGAGCTGGTCTTCTCATTTGTTGTCCTGCAGGATTCTCTGAATCTCTTGTGTTTGAATTTTCATATCACTGATGAGATGTGGGAAGTTTTCTTGAATAATTTCATGGAATGTTTGTTCCAGAAATATCTCTGTCTTTTTTTCTGCCTCAGGAAGTCCAATTACTCTTAGGTTCGGTCTCTTGAACTGATTGTTCATCTCTTGAAGATTTTGTTCTGTCTTTTTAAGCTTCTTTTCTATGGTTTGGACAGTTTGGGTTAGTTCCATATTTTGGTCCTCAAGCTCTGAGATTCTTCTGCTTGGCTAATTTTGCTTTCCATGCTTATTGGTTTGTTATTTATTTCAATCACAGTATTCTTTAGTACTGTTATCTCTGTTATCAACTCCTTCCTATTTTCCTCTTGTCTCTCCTCAATTCCTTTTATTCTCTCTGTTAGTGTCTTGATGTCTGGGTTTGTAGTATGTGTCCTGTCATTCTGGGGGCTCTTCAATGTTTGCACTCCGAAGTCTGTTTTCTCAGTGTGATCTCCCAGGGGTCTGTGTGAGACCTATATTTTTCTTTTGGTTTTTCTTCATTTGTGTAGATTTTCCTCCCCACTTTTTCCTTTTTTTCCCTCCTCATCTTTAATTTTATTTTCAGAGGTGGCAGTTTTGCTTTTACTTCTGTTTGCTTGATCTCCTTTTCTTCCTTGTGTGAATCCTCTAGCTTTGTTTACTTCTGGAACTTGACTGTGGGTTGATGTTTATACTTTTATTTATTTATTTATTTATTTTTGCAGTTTTGAGATTGAATTGAGGGGGAGGCTGTATCTGCCAGGCCGGACTGGGAGAGGGCTGGTGTGGGACAGCCAGGAGCTGCAGGCTGGTGTGGCACTGGGTGGCTCTGGCAGGATGGATCTGTACAGCAGATCACAGTATCCACCAACAGGTGTATGAATATCCTGGAATCTACTCCCACTGCCTTGCAATCTGTCCATGCAGTGGGGGAATATGTTTACTCCCTGAAAGCAAAATGTAGTAAGAAAAAGGAAAGGAATGGAACAGGGGAGTGGAGGAAGAGGACAACGGAGAGTGAGAAGAGTAAGAGGGAAAACAGACAAACGTACTGACTAATAAGTGAAAAGAGACAAAAAGACAGAAAAGAGTAAGAAAAAAACCTAAAGCATACAGACAGTCATACAGACACACAAGCCAATCAACCTCTTTATTGATACTATTCCCTTACAGAAGCATGAAGTCTAAAGAATAAAAAAAATCAGTAAACTAACAGAGGTAAAACTACAACTTAAATGCTATCAATAACAGTAAGACGAGAGAAAAAAGAGGAAAAAAAGAAAAAAGATAAGTAAAAGAAACATACAAAGAATACAAATAGAAAAAATAAAATAAAAACAAGGGAACCAAGCATGCTCTTAGATCATTCCTCTAAGTCCAATGTCCTTTCAGCTCGACCTCTAGTTCTCATTGCAGGTTGGTAGGATCTGATGCTCCAGTCCTGCTGTGGGGGGAGATTTGATCAGATCTAAGGTCAGTCAGCTTGCTGCCTGAAAAGTCTGCCATTCAAATCTGAGCTGTGTCTGATCCAGCATGGGAGAGGGGTATTTGTCTCTCCCAGTTTCATTTTTATTACCTTAGATATGAAGCTGGAGGCAGGTGGAGCTGGGTGGAGCTGGGTGGAGCCAATGAGCTGTTCTCCGACCCATCCGCCAGGCCTGACTGGGAGAGGGCTGTTGTGGGACAGCCTGGAGATGCAGGCTGGTGTGGCACTGGGTGGCTCTGGTAGGATGGATCTGTGCAGCAGGCATGGGACCCGGGAGCTCCCTGGGCTGGGAATTGAGGCTGCCTTGGGCAGGGGGAGGGAGCAGCTGCAGGAAGGAGCAGCAGCAGAGGCGACTTCTTCAGCAGTGCAGTGCTAGGAAAGAACTCCATGGCTGGGAAGCTAGAGGCAATCCGGGTGGGGCAGCCACCGTGGGAGGGAGCAGCATTGGAGGTGGCTGAGCCAGCAGTGCAGTGAGTGAACCAAGGGCCTCCAGCCCGCAGAACAATGTGACCAGCGGCGGCAGAGTTGGCGGCGGCTGCAGCAGCAAACAGAGCAGCCCTCAGACTTGTGGGGTTGGCCAAAGAATGGGCTGGCAGTGGCGGGAGCAGGTGGCACCAGGAGAGAGCAAGAGTCCCTATGGTCACTCGATTTCGCAGAGTCTCACGGATCAGCCTGCTCCTTTGCCATTGTGCCAGAAGTATACTACTTTTGGTCTTAATTGGAGGTTGTTTCCTAATTGTCTCAGGAGACTGAGTCTTGGTCAAAGGTCAAAAACTCTGAAGGAATGAAAATAGTTTGGCCAAGAAGATAACTCTAAAGCACAGCCAAAAGAAGAAGAGAATAAACTAATGAGATTTTTCTACATTTGCCACTGACAGGATTGATCCACTCATTGAAAGAATCTGAATAATAGCCTATTGAGTCTACCACCATCCTTATTTTTCTTTTATCTATTTATCTATTTATGTACTTGGAAATAGGTACAACTCTTTCACAAGGAATGGAAATTGCCTAATTGCCTTTGAATGAAGTTGCAAGAAAACCTTAAATATTCCCAGTGGTGGTTAAGTGGGACTCCAGCTAAGTTAAAAAAAAAAAAAAAAAAAAAGCTGCTCTGGATTTCTCTTGCCAGAAGAGTGCTTTGCTGGGCATAAAAGGAAACACCTACGTGCAACATTCTTCTGTGCTTAATTGGGGGCTGTTTTCTAATTACCTCAGGAAACTGAATCTAGGTCAAATGTCAAAGAGTCAAAATGTATGCAGATGGGCTGCAGGCTTTATGAAGAGTTAAAAACTCAAACCCTTTAACTACAGCTTAAGGCTGTTTGACTCATTCCTGAATTAAAATAGGTAAGCCCATAGTATTTAAGACTACACATTGCATTGTTTCAGAGATTGAAAAATGTAAAACTTCAAACTAGTTCTCTATGTCCATTTTTGTAAAAGTACAAAGAGAAGGTCCTTCTCTCTAAGCAAGTTATGCCTTTTGCATGTTGATTGGAATGATTTCATGTTTGGTGCTTTTTTGCTTGTGGTATTTCTGTCATGGTTGCATATTGTATAAAATGTTTCTCTAACTTGGGGCATATTGCATGAAATGTGTGTTTAACTGTTTTATCTTGTATGTGATTGTTTTCACAACTGAGTACATGCTGTTTGAGATGTGTCCCTCTGTGTAGTGCATTATGTGAGATCATTTCATGCTGTGTGCATTTGCAAATGAAGTAGGTTTGTCACTGTTTCACGTTGTATGAAGGGTGTCTGTAACTTGGGACATGTAGATGAAATGTATGTTTACCTGTTTTGTGTTGTTTGGAGTTTTTAAAACTGAGTGATACTGTATGAGAAGTGCCCATCACTGTTGCACATTGAATGAGATATTTTCATATTGGGTATTTTTGTATTAACTATTTCTGTCACTGTTGCACGCTGTGTAAAATATTCTCAAGTTTTGGTATGTTATATGAAATATGTGTTTTACTGTCTTACAACAAATTCAGGGGGTTTTGCAACTTGGTGCCTGCAGGATGAGTGTGTCATTATCTGTTGCAGGTTGAGTGAGATTATTTTTTAATGGGTACATTTTTGGTTGAACTTTCTCCATCACTGTTGCACATTGTGTAAAACATTTCTCTAACATGTTCATATTCTGTTTAACAGTTTGTTCTTATATTCAGGTGTTTTCTGAACTGTGTGCACTCTGTATGAGATATACCACTTCCTGTCGCACACTGAATGGTGTCCATGAGCATGGATTATTTTTCCATTTGTTTGTGTCATCTTTGATTTCTTTGAGCAGTGTTTTGTAGTTTTTATTGTAAAGGTCTTTGACTTCTCTGGTTAGGTGAGAGGGCCATAACAGAGTAAACCATAGACTTAGGTTAAGAACATGCTATAACCCAATAAATATGTAATCAGCTTGTGGACAATAGCACAGCCACTTTAGTTTTCTGCTTTAAAAACATAACCTGTAGCTGTTTAAAGTGTCAGTTATGGGGAAAACTGCAAAGCTCCGGTTCAAGCTTCAATCCCTTCCCTTGACCCACTTTCCCCTTAGCAACAACCAATCAGGTGCCAGGGGGAAATCACCTAAAGTTTCCAGATGTCTCTGCAACTTCCCCAGCTAGTGGGCCAAGGTCAGCCCAAGTAAAGTTAGCCAATCCTCCATGATTGAGCTGACCACCAGAGGTTACTACCCAATTAAATGGTAACAAGACTGGAAAGTCCCCCCAAACTCCTCCTCCCTTTGTGTAACCATGATAAAAGTTGTCTGCTTAAAGAAGCCGGGGCCTCTGGGTGTACTCTACTGCATCGGTTGTTGACAGAGGTCCAGGCTTGAGCTTGCAAATAAAGACCCTCTTGAACTTTCATCGGGATTGGCTCTTGGTGGTCTCTCGGATTGAACATTCGGCCACTACATTTGGGGGCTCATCCGGGATCCCAGAGACCCCCCCCCCCGAGACCCCAGTCCAGAGGGTTCTCAGGCCGGCATTCGGTAAGTTGCTCCTGGGTTAGCGCATCTGTGTCCTGTATCTCAGGTGGAGCTCCACACTTTGTTCTGAGGCCGGCATCAGGGTAGGTGGACACACTGGAAAGCCACCAGCCGGGGCTCATGGGAGACGTCCCACGACCCCATCTGGAAGATGAGGTCTTCATCTGTGGGGAAGGTCAGACTCGTCGATGGTCTGTCTCTCCCCTATCATACTTTCAGATTTGTTTTCGCGGCCGCTACTGTTTGTCTCTTGTCATTTTCCCTTTCGTCTTGTTGGTTGTGTTTGTTGTAACAACAGTACTGACAAATGAGATGGGACAGGCATAGACAATGCCGTTAACTCTCATGACTGATCACTTTTCAGAACTAAAGGAAAGGGCGCACAATTTGAGTGTCGAAATTCACAAAAAGAAATTCCGTGATTTGTGCGCCACTGAGTGGCCCGCCTTCAGTGTAGGCTGACCACGAGAAGGGACATTTCTAACAAGTGTTCTCTTGCAGGTCAAGAATGTCATCCTCCAAAGAGGCTCCCAGGGACACCCAGACCAACTACCTTATATACTGGTCTGGCAAGATATAGTGGAATCCCCTCCCCCTTGGGTGAAACCCTACCTTCCTACTCCGTTAAAGGCATTGAGAGTGCTCACTTTGCAGGAGAAGGGGGCGGAAACTTCGGAGCCTCTGGAGAGCATGTCATCACAGCCTCGGGAGAAGCAGAATCCCTTCCAGAAGTCCCCAAAGAACCCCTTTTACCCCGTTCTCCCTGATTCTAACTTGGAAGAAATAATTTTCCCCCCATACCAGTCAGCTCCCCCTAGACCTTCAGCCCCGCCAGCGCCACAACCCCAAGCCGCCACCGCCACCACCGCCACTGCAGAGGCAGAGCCAGAAGCGGCTGGGGAGGGGAGGCAGGAAAGAGAAATGAACGGACCAGCCACGGGGACTCTAGGGAGAGTCGCCAGGGTGGCTGGTCCTGGAGTGGGCCCGGCCAACTCCACGGTGATCTTGCCACTGAGAGTGGCTGGGCCCCCAGATGAGGCTGGGAACCAACCCATGCATTATTGGTTGTTTTCCACTAGTGATCTATACAATTGGAAAATACAAACTGCTACTTTCTCTGAGAATCCTAGAGGGCTGATTAACTTGCTGTAAAGCATTCTCTTTACCCACCAGCCTAGCTGGGATGATTGCCAGATGTTTCTACAGGTATTATTCACCACTGAAGAGAAATAAAGAATCCAGACAGAGGCCCAGAAGCAGGTTCCAGGAGTTGATGGACAGCCCACCGCCAACCCTGATCTTATAAATGCAGCCTTTCCCCTTTCCTGACCTGGATGGGATTTTAACATGGCAGAAAGTAAGGAGAAACTCCAGGTCTACCGCCAGGCTCTGAGGGCAGGTCTCCAGGCAGCTGCTCATAAGCCCACTAATTTGGCTAAGGTATATAACATAAGGCAGGACAGGAACAAGAGCCCAGCCGCATTTTTGGAGTGTATTACAGAAGCCTTCCGTCAATACACCCCAATGGATCCAGAGGCACCAGAAACCAAAATGGCTGTAATCATGGCGTTTGTTAATCAGGCAGCACCAGATATCAAAAGGAAGTTGCAGAAAGTAGAAAGATTAGGGAAAAAAAGTTTACAGGATCTGCTGGGGGTGGCTGAGAAAGCCTTTAACAATAGAGAGAGTCCGGAAGAACACCAGGATAGGCATAGCAAGCAGCAGACCAAGGGATTAGCCAAAATTCTATTAGCCACCACTACCCACAACCCCAAAGAAAAACAGAAGCGACTAAAAAAATTGGCTTCTGAGTCAAGCAACAAACTGGGGAACCCTCAGCCAGACCGCCCCAAGTTAGGGAAAAATCAGTGCTTCTACTGCAAGGAGGAAGGGCACTACATAAAGGACTGCCCTAAGCGCCCTCCCCATCCTGAGGACAAAGTGACTGTACTTGTAACTGAATAGGGGGGTCAGGGCTCAGAGTCCCTCCCTGAGCCCCAGGTAACCTTGGAGGTAGGGGGGAAACCCGTGACTTTTCATGTGGATTCAGGAGCAGAGCGATCCGTATTATTAAAACCACAAGGCCCTCTCTCAGACAAAATATCATGGATTCAAAGAGCTAACGAGATAAGACCGGCACACTGGACCACTAAGAGAACAGTAAATTTAAGCTCTGGTACAGTCACCCATGAGTTCTTAGTTCTTCCTGATTGCCCATATCCTTTGTTTGGGAGAGATCTGTTAACCAAAGTGAAAGCAAATCTCAGCTTTCAGCCAGATGGGGTGACAGTAACAGATTCAGTTGGGCGCCCCCTGCAGATTCTAACTGTAAAATTAGAAAATGAATACAGGCTGTGTCAGGCCCCTAACCCGGAGATGGAATTGGACATTCAGGACTGGCTTCGGGAAATTCCCCTAGCCTGGGCAGAAACTGGAGGAATAGGGTTGGCTAAACACAGGCCAGCAGTGTTTGTGGAACTGAAGCCCAGAGCGGACCCAGCCCGGGTCCGGCAATATCCAATCCCTGTGGTGGCACGAAATGGGATAACCCCCCACATACGGCGGCTGCTGGATGAAGAAATATTGCAGCCTTGTCAGTCTGCCTGGAACACACCCTTGCTGCTGGTGTGAAAGCCCAATTCAACCGACTACTGGCCTGTTCAGGACTTATGGGAAGTAAACCGCCAGGTGATGGACATATACCCCACAGTCCCTAACCTCTATACCCTCCTCACTGCCCTGGCCCCAGGCAAGGTTTGATACACGGTATTAGATTTTTTAAATGCCTTTTTCAGCTTATTGTTGGCCCCACGGAGTCAGGACATCTTCGCCTTCGAGTGGCTGGACCCAGAAAGAGGGATCAGTGGGTAACTCACCTGGACCTGACTTCCCCAAGGATTCAAAAACTCTCCCACCATCTTCGATGAAGCCTTACATGAAGACCTGGGTGAGTTCCATAACACACACACCACCCTAACCCTGTTGCAGTACATGGATGATATTCTGCTAGCCACAGAAAACCGGGACACGTGCTTGCAAGGCACCAGAAATTTGCTGCAAACACTAGGTGCTCTGGGCTATCAAGCCTCAGCCAAAAAGGCTCAAATCTGCAAAACTGAAGTAAGTTACCTGGGCTACAAACTGAAAGACGGGCAGAGATGGCTATCGGACACCCGGAAGGAGACGGTACTGAGAATTCCACAACCACAGAATGTACGACAGGTAGGTGAGTTCTTAGGATTGGCTGGCTTCTGCCGCCTGAGGATTCCTGGGTTTCCTGAGCTCACCCAGCCATTATAAGAGGCCACCAAAAATAAGTCCGACCTCATATGGACAGAGGACATGAACAGATCTTTTGAAACTCTTAAACAAGCCCTAGTGTCAGCCCCAGCTTTGGGACTGCCAAATCTGACTAAATCCTTTTTCTTGTTTGTTGATGAGTCTAAGGGAATAGCCAACGGAGTGCTGTTGCAGCAAATAGGGCCATGGAAGAGGCCAGTGGCATACCTGTCAAAGAAGTTAGACTCCGTGGCTGCCGGATGGCCCCCATGCCTACAGATCATCGCGGCAGTTGCCACTATGGTCAAGAATGCTGACAAAATCGCCATGGGAAAAGAACTACATGTCACTGCCCCTCATGCTGTGGAAGAAGTTCTAAAACAACCACCCGACAGATGGATAAGTAATGCCCAGCTAACTCATTATCAAAGTCTCCCTTTAAACCCAGCCAGAATCTTGTTTCAGGCTCCAGCTACTATGAATCCAGCCACCCTGCTACCCGACCTAAACAGGGAAGGCCCCCTGCATGACTGCCAGGACATTCTGGTGCAGATCCACAGAATACAGGAAGACCTCCAGGACCGGCCCCTAACCAATGCCGAAGGAACTTGGTACACAGACGGCAGCAGCTTCATGCAGGGCAGAACCAGGTATGCTGGGGCAGTGGTGACTACAGAGACTGAGACCTTATGGGCAGCACCACTTGCAGCCAGAACCTCGGCACAGCAAGCCGAGCTCATTGCCCTCACTAAGGCCCTAGTCATGGGAAAAGGGCAGAGAATAAATGTTTATACTGACAGCAGGTATGCTTTTGCAACTGCGCACATTCATGAAGCCATCTATAAGGAGAGGGGGCTTTTAACTGCAGAAGGAAAGGCTATCAAAAATAAAACTGAGATCCTTGAGTTGTTACAGGCACTCTGGCTACCCAAAGCACTGGCCATAATACATTGTCCAGGACACCAGAAGGAGGACACGCCAGTGGCACAGGGAAACCATCTGGCAGATGCTGAGGCCAAAAAGGCGGCTCTTTCTGTGGACCATGTCCTAGTAACCACACTGCCAGGCCCTGGGCCCCCGGATCTGCTAGAAAGCCTGAATTATACAGAGGAGGATTTAAAATAGATAAATGGGCAGCCTGGAGTTATATTCTCAAATGGCTGCTGGTGAATCCAACACTGGGATATGACCACAGCAAATGGGATGTCATCCTTCCAGAACAGTTGGGTCGGCAACTGCTTATAAAAATGTACAGAAGTACCCACATGAGAACCAGAAAAATGGAAGAATTAATACGCCATGCAAACATGGTTATGCCCAACGGTCAACAAATAATCGGACAAATTGTAAATCAATGTCAGGCTTGTCAGGTTGTCAACGCAACCAATCCCAAACAAAACCCAGGGACCAGACTTCAGGGAAACCGGCTAGGAGCGTACTGGGAAGTGGACTTCACTGAGGTAAAACCAGGAAAGTACGGATACAAGTACTTACTAGTGTTTATAGACACTTTTTCAGGGTGGACTGAGGCATTCCCCACCAAGAATGAAACTGCACAGGTGGTAGCCAAGAAGCTCCTAGAAGATCTAATGCCCAGGTATGGTTTCCCAGTCCAAATTGGGTCGGACAACAGCTCCAGCTTCATCTCTAAGGTAATACGGGGGTGGCTCAGGCACGGGGCGGATTGAAAATTACATTGTGCATACAGGCCCCAGAGCTCAGGACAGGTAGAAAGGATGAACAGAACTCTAAAAGAGACCTTGACTAAATTAGTCCAGGAGACTGGTGGGGACTGGGTGGCTCTCCTTCCCTTTGTGCTGTATAGGGTGCGCAACTCACCCGATAAGCTAGGGTTTACTCCTTTTGAAATCATGTTTGGAGTGCCACCACTGGTAAAACCTAACTTAAAGACAGAATTATTAATAGACATAGATAATCAAAAACTCCTTTTTTCCCTCCAAACTCTGCAAAGGGTCACCAGCAGGTGTGGCCCAGACTGAAAGCCCTTTATGAGACCGGACCACTGCCAACTCCCCACAACTACCAACCAGGGGATTGGGTGTACATCCGGCGACATCAACACAAGACTCTGTAGCCGCGGTGGAAAGGACCATACATCACGACCCTGTCCACCACCACTGCCTTGAAGGTGGAAGGTATCGCGTCTTAGATACACCACACCCATGTCAAACTTGCAGACACCCCTGCTGTGCTGAAAGACTACGCACCCAAATGGGACAGTCGACTGGACAAGGACAATCCCCTAAAGCTAAGACTATTTCGAGCTCCTTCTTCTTCCTTATAACAATGATTAAACTTCTTTGGGTGGCCCCCAACCCCCACCAACCCCAACGCCTGACCTGGCAGGTCTTAGCCACCTCCTCAGGTGGTGATGTTGTTTTTCAGACCTCCATGGTAGCCCCCGCTGGCACCTGGTTCCCAACCCTAACTTGGAACCTGAGCCAAATGTACACCAACTGCGACTGGGACCTCGCAATGGGGCGTGACATTTTTCTGTCCCTTGGAGCCAAATATGGAGCTCCAAGACGTGGTACTCAACCAGTCTCAAGATGGCTTTTGCATCTTGGTGCAGTTACTTCCCAAAATACTGTACCACACTGATAAGGACACATTCCGGTTACTGACACAAGGAGAACACCCCCAGGCTAAGAGGGAACCAGTCTCTGCAATAACCCTGTCAATGTTGCTAGAACTAGACCTTGCCGGGGCAGGAATGGGTATTACCTCCCTAGCCACTCAGTCCCATCATTACAGTAACCTTTGGGCTGCAATAGATTCTGACATAAAGAAAATAAAAACTTTTATTTCACACTTACAGGACTCCCTAACCTCACTGTCTGAAGTAGTTTTGCAAAACCATAGAGGCCTAGACCTACTGTTCCTCCAACAAGGTGGCCTCTGCGCCACCCTGGGAGAAGAATGTTGTTTTTACACTGATCATTCAGGCGTAGTAAAGGAATCTATGGCTAAGGTATGAGAAGGTTTGGGAAAGTGCAAATTAGAGCGGGACCAGAGGCAGGGATGGTTTGAAAGTTAGTTTAACTACCCACCTTGGTTAACCACACTATTGTCTGCTTTAGTAGGCCCTGTGATCATACTTTTGCTGTTGCTGACCTTCGGTCCATGTATTCTAAACAAGCTAATAACTTTTATAAAAACTAGAATAAACACTGTGCAACTTATGGTCCTCAGACCACAATACTAACAAGTGCCCCTGGACAACTCAGCATTTTGAAGGAATCCAAGATTAGATTCACTCTACCCTCATGAGAAGAGGGGAATGAGAGGGCCATAACAGAGTATACCATAGACTTAGGTTAAGAACATGCTATAACCCAATAAATATGTAATTGGCTTGTGGACAATAGCACAGCCATTTTAGTTTTCTTCTTTAAAACATAACCTGTAGCTGTTTAAAGTTTCAGTTATGGGAAAAACTGCAAAACTCCAGTTCAAGCTTAAACCCCTTCCCTTGACCCACTTTCCCCTTAGCAACAACCAATCAGGTGCCAGGGGGAAATCACCTAAAGTTTCCAGATGTCTCTGCAACTTCCCCAGCTAGTGGGCCAAGGTCAGACTGAGTCAAGTTAGCCAATCCTCTACGATTGAGCTGATCACCAGAGGTTACTACCCAATTAAATGGTAACAAGACTGGAAAGTCCCCCCAAACTCCTCCTCCCTTTGTGTAACCATGATAAAAGGTGTCTGCTTAAAGAAGTCGGGGCCTCTGGGTGTACTCTGCTGCATCGGTTGTCGACAGAGGTCCAGGCTTGAGCTTGCAAATAAAGACCCTCTTGAACTTTCATCGGGATTGGCTCTTGGTGATCTCTCGTATTGAACATTCGGCCACTGCATAGGAAAATGCCAAGGTATTTCAATTTTTTGTGGCTATTGTGAATGGGAATGTGCTTTCAACTTGGGTTTCTGTTTATTGTTGGTGTATAGGAATGCGACTGACTTTTGCACATTTATTTTATACCTTGAGACTTTGCCAAAGTCCTATTTCAGTGCAAGGAGATTTTTGACAGATTCTTTTGGATTTTTGAGTTATAGAATCATGTCATCTGCAAAGAGGGATAACTTAACTTCCTCTTTTTTATTTGGATACCCCTTATTTCCTTCTCTTGTCTGATTGCTTTAGCTAGAACTTCCAATACTATATTAAACAGAAGGGGTGAGAGTGGACATCCTTATCTTGTTCCAGTTTTCAGGGGAAATGTTTCCAATTTCTGTCTGTTTAGCAGTTTGTTGGCTCTGGGTTTCTCGTAGATGGCTCTCACTGTTTTGAGGTATTTCATCCATACCTAGAGGCTTAATGGTTTTTTTCAAGAAAGGATGCTAGATTTTATCAAAAGATTTTCTGCATCTAGTAATATAATCATGTGGGGCTTTTTTTACATCTGTCAATATATTTTATTACTTTTATGGTCTTACGGATGTTGAACCAGTCCTGCATTCCAGGGATAAAGCTTACTTGGTCATGGTGGATGGTTTTTGAGATACATTTTTGGATCCAGTTTTCTAGAACCTTGTTGAGAATTTTAGCATCTATGTTCATCAAGGATCTTGGCCTGTCGTTCTCTTTCTTTGTTGGATTTTTACCTGGTTTGGGTATCAGTGTGTTGTTAGCCTCATAAAATAATTTGGGAAGAGTTCTATCTTTTTCAATTGCCTGGAATACTTTCTTTTTTTTTTTTTGAGTTGGAGAGTTGGAGTCTCACTCTGTCACCCAGACTGGAGTGCAGTGGCCACTCCTGGCCACTGCAAACTCGACCTGCTGGTGCTC
>NW_007257168.1:58923-86075 GCF_000164805.1 Carlito syrichta | reverse complement strand
ACAGGCATGCACTACCATGCCCGGCTGATTTTTTTATTTATTGTAGAGATGAGGTCTCGCTGCCCAGGTGGGTCTCGAACCCATGGGCTCAGGCAATCCACTCAACTCAGCCTCCCAAAGGCGTGGGATTACAGGCTGAGCCACTGAGCCCAGCTTGGAATACTTTCAATAGAATTGGTATCAGCCCCTCTTTGTATGTTTTGTAGAATTCTGCTGGAAAGCATCTGATCCTGGGCTTTTTTCTTTGTGGGTTGCTTTCCTATGATAGTCGGTTTCCTGGGTTGTTATTGGTCTATTTAAGGTCTAGGTTTCGTCTTGTTTCAACCTGGAGAGGTTGTGTGATGTCAGAAAGTCTTTCATTTTATTTAGGTTTTTGAGTTTTTTCCCATACTGGTGTACATAGTAATCTCTGATAATCCTTTATATTTCTTCGAGGTCAGTTGTGACTTCATCTTTTGCATTTCTGATTGTGTTTATTTGGGCTTTTTCTCTCTTTCTCTTGACCAATCTAGCTAGGGTCCATCAATCTTGTTTATCCTTTCAAAGAACCAGCTTTTGGTTTCATTAATTTTTTTGTATTATATTTTTGTCTCTATGTCCAGAATTTGGGCTTTTATTTTGGTGTTCTGGATTCTTCTGCTGAAGTTAGGGTTTTGGTGGTCTTGTTTTTTCCAGCTTCCTTAGTTGATTTGTTAGGCTGTTAACTTGTGATCTTTCCATTTTCTTTATGTGTATTCACAGAGTTATGAATTCCCCTCTTAGGTCTGTTTTCATGGCTTCCCAGAGATTTTGGTAAGGTGTTTCTTCATCTTCATTTGTTTCCAGGTATCTTTTAATCTGTTTTTTGATTTCCATTTTGACCCAGGAGTTGTTCAGCATCATACTGTTTAGTGTCCATGTCTTTGTGGGTTGGGGAAAACTTTTTTGGTATTAATATTTATTTTTATTCTACTGTGGTCTGAGAAAGTACATGGCAGAATTTCAATCTTATGGAATTTGCTTATGCTTGATTTATGGCCAAGAGTTCTGTCAATCTTAGAGTATATTTCATGTGGTGATGAGTAGAATGTATATTCCGTGGTTGTTGGGTGGAATGCTCTGCATGTATCATTGGAGTCTATTTGGTCAAGCCTCATGTTGAGGTTCTGGAACTCCTTGTTGACTTTTTGTCTTGTTGATCTGTCTAGAGATGTTAGTGAGCTGTTTTAGTCCCCAACTATGATAGTGTTGAAGTCAATATCTTTTTTTAGTTTACCTAGAAGCTTCTTTTTTATTTTTGAGGACACATTATTTTTTATTTTCATGTAAATTTAATGGGAAGCTATTTAATGTTTGAAGAGTTCCAGTTTGTCATAAAGCAAGCAGTCTATGAAATATATAAATGCAGTTGGGTAACAAAATAAAAATTTTAGAGAAGTTTTTTTTTTCTTAAAGAAAGGTGCCTTTATTTTTAACAGTTTTATACATTTTATAATCAATATTTTTTATTATGATATTATGGGGTACACTTAAGGGTTAGGTATACAAATATGCTTCATTCAGGCCCCCTTGTTGATAAGAGGTGTCTCCCCATCCCCAGACAGATATTTACTACCATTAGTCCCATCCACCTTCCTCTCCCCCCTCATTGTTTCCCGCCACTGTCAGTCATTTTCTTATGGTAGTACGTTGGATGATCAAGGTCCACTATATGAGTGAGAACATGTGATACTCAGATCTTTGTTTTTGTGAGAGGTCACTCAGTATTATAGAGTCTAGTTCCATCCAGGTTGCTGCGAAATTCATGATTTTGTTCTTTTATATGGCTGCATAGTATTCCATCGTGTATATGTGCCACATTTTTTTAATCCAGTCCTCTTTTGATGGACAGCATGGTTGCTTCCAGGTTCTTGCTATTGTGAACAATACTGCAATAAACATTCGTGTGCAGGTATCTTTTTGATAGACTGATTTGTGTTCTTCAGGGTATATCCCCAGCAGGGGGATTGCAGGGTCATATGGGAGGTTGATATTTAGAACTTTTAGGAATCACCACACTACTTTCCACAGTGGTTGCACTAGTTTACACTCCCACCAACAGTGTAGAAGTATTCCCTTTTCTCCACACCCTCTCCAACAACTGTTATTTTTTGAGTTATTAATAATTACCATTCTGACTGGAGTTAGGTGGTATCTCAGTGTGGTTTTGATTTGCATCTCCCTGATGATTAGTGAGGTTAAACATTTCTTCATGTGTCTGTTGGCTGCTCGGATATCTTCCTTTGTGAAGTGTCTGTTCACATCTTTTGCCCATTTTATAATGGTGTTGTTTGTTTTTTTCTTTTCAGCACATTTGAGTTCCTTGTAGATCGAAGATGTTAAGCCTTTGTCAGACCTGGAGTTGGCAAATACTTTTTCCCAGTCTGTAGGCTGTCTCCCTGCTCTCTTGATGGTTTCTTTGGTTTTGCAGAAGCTTGTCAGTTTAATAAGGTCCCACTTGTCTATCTTCTCTCTTATGATCTGTGGGTTTCGGGTTTTGTTCAGGAAATGGATGCCAGTTAAAATTTCCATGAGGGTATGTCCATCATTTTCTAAGGTTCTTATGGTTTGAGGTTTTACATTTAAGTCTCTGATCCATTTGGAGTTAATTTTTGTGTATGGGGATAGACGGGGGTCTTGTTTGAGTCTTTTGCATGTTGTCAGCCAGTTTTCTCAGCACCATTTATGAATAGGTTCTGTCTCCCCAGTGGTAGGTGATGGAGGCTTTGTCAAAGATGAGTTGGTTGAGAAGTTGAGGTATTGCTTCTGGAATCTCAATTCTATTCCATTGGTCTATATGCCTGTTCCTATACCAATACCAAGCTGTTTTGATGATTGTAGCTTTATAGTAAAGTTTGAAGTCTGGTAATGTGATACCACCTGCTTTGTTTAGGGTTTTTTTGCTGAGGATTGTTGTGGCTATTCTTGGTCATTTGTGTTTCCAGATGAATTCCTGTGTTGTTTTTTCTAGGTCTGAGAAGAATGTTGCTGGTAATTTGATGGGTATTGCATTAAATCTGTAGATTGTCTTAGATAAGATGGACATCTTCACAATGTTGATTCTTCCAATCCAGGAGCATGGGATATTTTTCCACTTGTTTGTGTCATCTTTGATTTCTTTGAGCAGAGTTTTGTAGTTTTCATTGTAAAGGTCTTTCATGTCTCTGGTTAAGAAGATGCCAAGGTTTGTGTGTGTGTGTATGTGTGTGTGTGTGGCGATTGTGAATGGAATTGTGTTTTTTATTTGGGTTTCTGTTTGTTTATTATTGGTGTAAAGAAATGTGATTGTCTTTTGCACATTTATTTTATATCCTGAGACTTTGCCAAAGGCCTTTATCAGTGTAAGGAGGTTTTTGACAGATAATCTTGGGTTTTCAAGGTACACAATCATGTCATCTGCAAAGAGAGATAATTTGACTTCCTCTTTTCCTATTTGGATACCCCTGATTGCCTTCTCTTCTCTGATTGCTCTAACCAGGACTTCCAATACTATATTGAACAGGAGGGGTGAGAGTGGGCATCCTTGTCTTGTTCCAGTGTTCGGGGGAAATGGTTCTAATTTTTGTCCATTTAGGTGTATGCTGGCTGTGGGTTTCTCATAGATGGCTTTTACTATTTTGATGTATGTTGGATGCCAGCCTTGGAGGCCCACCTGATTGACAGGGTCCTGGTGGGCTAAAGACCCCAGGCCACAGGACAAGCCTGGGAAGCTGAGGACCTTCTGTCTTCCACCTTTGCTGTTTGGTATAGCCGAAGAATTCTGTGAAGTCGTGAAAGAATAAAATGGCATGTTTATGCAAAGTACTCACAGCTAACCTGAGAATGTCATGGTTTATTTTTCCATTTCCCACTATGCCGTTTGGACTTTTCTAACAAATGCAAGGATTAAACTCTGAAATACATCAAAAATTCTTTCTTTTACTTGGTTATAAGTTACTAGATATTGCTTAAGTAAAATATGATATAAGTATATTCACTCCTTATTTGATTTAGGATTATGCAGTTTAGTGTTTAGACATAAGGTATTTTAGAAGCACAAGTTTATAGTAAGTTCATCGTGAATTCATTATAAGTTCTAACACTTATCTAAGGAGTTATGTAGGTGATTTATAACACTGTTTCCACAGACTTAGGATAAAGATCAATCATTAAGGTTTTTACTTAATTCTATAGTTAAAATATTAAGTAAACGTTTGTAGAGTGGGTTTTCACTGAATTCATAATATACTAATTAGATACTTTTATGATAAATTAACTAAATACAGAAAGCAGCCTTAGGGGCCTGGAAAACATCACTAAAAGCTTCTTTTGAGTTTTCTTTAGAAATAAACACTGCAGGATAAGAGAAAAGTAATGAAGTCACCTGGACAAGAAAGACGATTTCAAAGCTTTGAAGTTCATAAAAGCCCAAAAGAGAAAAACTCCTGCTACATGAAGAACTGTGCACCTGGAAACTTTCTTGAAGCACTTCAAGGACTGTAATTTGGGACTGTTTTGAAGAGAGTTGCTCATAGTGCTATTCTAGACATGATAATTATTTTATCCAGGTATTAATCATAATTGGTAAATGTAATATCATACAAGTTTGTATAATCAATATACATATGTATGAGGGTTGACAAAAATTATTAGGCTCTGGTTATGATTAACAAGGTTTTTACTTTGAGTCATTAATTAAGTTTTAATGCTATAGTTTAGTGTTTTATAGTTACTTTGAAGATTGTTTTAAGTTCATAAGTTTAAGTTCACACAATGATAAAATTGGTGCCTTAAAGATAATTATAATTGCTCAAGTGCCTATCTTAAGCAAAGATGTTTTCCGGGAGGTTGCCAAGCATAAGGGAAAACAGCCAAATCACCATTATCCTAAACTTAAAAGCTCATTAGCAATTACGCAACCATAATAATTTTAGTTGTGTTAGTTTTATTTCATTATGTTTACTTCACTCTATGTGTTTATTCAGAGTAAAGATTCGTGTATGTATTTTCACAGTAAGTCACTTTCATAGTTATTCTTTAAATGCTAGCCACTGTTCTTTGGTCAGGTTAATGGGCTTCATATTCCTACTATCACTAGGTCCGATCTATAGTTTTGTTTTGGTGATTTTAAGGCTTTTTAATTAGACAAATGATGTGGAACAGAAATCAAAGTAAACCTTGTATGCATTATGTTTAGTTTAAGTAAAACTCCTTTTAAACTTACCTCAAGAATCATTAACTGAAAGCAAATAGTGTTCTTGGCTTGTTCGTTTCTTCTAAGACCACTAGATGGTGGTAACTTTTACAGGATATGTATGTGAAGTAATTTTCTTTGTCTTGCCCATTTATGAATAGTATAAAAGCTTTCTGTTAACTAATAAAGGATGTCACCTGTTCAGAAAGCAGGTGTCCGAAAATTTTATTTTTGTCTTTCGCCTATCCATCTCTCCTTCAGGAAACCTCATGGCATGGCAGGGGCTGGATCCCTACAGATGTATGTTCCCTGTATGCCTAGATGTTTGAGGTTTTTTATCAGGAAGGGGTGCTGGATTTTATCAAAAGCTGTTTCTGCATCTAATGATATAATCATGTGGTTTTTGGTTTGACACCTGTTGATGTATTTAATTACATTTATGGTTTTACGAATGTTGAACCAGCCTTGCATCCCAGGGATGAAGCCTACTTGGTCATGATGGATGATTTTTGAGATGTGTTATTGAATCCAGTTCGCTAGGATCTTGTTGAGAATTTCAACATCTATGTTCATCAAAGATATTGGCCTGTAGTTCTCTTTCTTTGTTGGATCTTTACCTGGCTTGGGTATCAATGTAATGTTAGCTTCATAAAATTATTTTGGGAGTGTTCCATGTTTCTCAATCACCTGAATACCTTCAGTAGGATTGGAATCAGCTCCTCCTTAAATGTCTTGTAGAATTCTGCTGGAAAGCCATCTGGTCCAGGGCTTTTTTTTGTAGGTAATTTTCTTATTGTATAGTCAATTTCCTTGATTGTTATTGATCTATTTAGGGTCTCAATTTCTTCTTGTTTCAACCTAGGCAGGTTGTATGATGACAGAAAGTCCTCCATTTCCTTGAGGTTTTCAAGTTTGTTTCCATACAAGTGTACATAGTAGTCTCTAATGATCTCTTGTATTTCTTCAGGGTCAGATGTGACTTCATCTTTTGTGTTTCTGATTGTGCTTATTTGGGTTTTTTTTTTTTTTTCTTTTTCTCGGTCAGCCTAGCTAGGGGACCATCGGTCTTGTTTATCCTTTCAAAGACCAGCTTTTTGTTTCATTGATTTTTTTGTATTGTCTTTTTGTCTTCTATGTCCTGGATTTGGGCTTTTATTTTGGTGATCTGGATTCTTCTGCTGAAATTAGGGTTTTTGTGGTCTTGCTTTTCCAGCTTCCTTAGGTTGCTTGTTAGGCTGTTAATTTGTGATCCTTCCATTTTCTTCATGTGCGTTTGTAGGGATATAAATTCCCCTCTTACTAGAGCTTTCATGGCATCCCAGAGATTTTGGTAAGATGTTTCTTCATTTTCATTTGTTTCCAGATATCTTTTGATCTCTGTTTTGATTTCATCATTGACCCAGGAGTTGTTTAGCATCATACTGTTTAGTGTCCATGTCTTTGTGGGTTTTGGGGAGACTTTGTTGGTGTTAATGTTTATTTTTATTCCACTGTGGTCTGAGAAGGTGCATGGTAAAATTTTGGTCCTTTTAAATTTGTTTATACTTGATTTATGACCAATTATGTGGTCAATCTTAGAATACATTCCATGTGGTAATGAGTTAAATGTGTATTCTGTGGTCTTTGGATGGAGTGTTCTGTAGGTATCAATTAAGTCCATTTGGTCAAGAGTCACATTGAGGTTCCAGATCTCATTGCTGATTTTTTTGTCCTGGTGATCTGTCTAGGGTTGTGAGTGGGGTATTAAATTCCCCAGTTATGATGGTGTTAGAGTCAACATCTTTCTTTAGTTTTCCTAGAAGTTGCTTTATAAAAGTTGATGCACCTATGTTAGTTGCATATATGTTTACAATAGATATTTCTTGTTGATGGAGTGAACCTTTTATCATTATGTAGTGGCCCTCTGTATCTTTTTTAATTTTTGATAGCTTAAATGCTATTTTGTCTGAAATTAGGATCACGACTCCTCCTTTCTTTTGTGTTCCATTCGCCTGAAAATTTGTTTCCATCCTCTTACTTTGAGTCTGTGCATGTCCTTTCTAGTGAGATGGGTCTCTTGAGGGCAGTATATTGTTGCCTGGTGATATTTTATCCATTTTGCCATTCTCTGTCTTTTCAGTGGTGCATTTAGTCCATTCACATTCAGGCTAATTATTGAAATGTGAGAGTTCATCTGTATCATAGAGTTCTTATAAAGTTGTTCTTCCACTTGGTTTATTGTCTTTCTTTTGGTTTTGGGGTTGGTTCCTGTGTGTTTTATTCTTTTTCCTGTACTCTTGTGAAGAATGTTGTTCTTTTTCCCCCCTTTTCTTCTGTGTTTAGTACTTTCTTAAGTGTTTCATGTAGAGGTGGTTTGGTGGCAGTGTCAGTTCTTAGGGATTGGATATCTGGGAAAGATTTTAATTCTCCCTCACTGATGAAGCTTAACCTGGCTGGGTAGGTTATTCTTGGTTGAAATTGTTTATCTTTTAGGGCTTTGAAGATAGGGCTCCAAGCTCTCCTAGCTGCAAGGTTTCTGTAGATAAATCTGCTGCTATTCTAATTGGTTTTCCATGGTAGGTGATCTGGCCTTTTTCTCTTGCTGCCTTTAGGATTTTTTCTTTTATATCTACTTTGTTTAGGCAAATTATTATGTGTTTAGGAGTTGGTCTTCTCATTTGTTGTCTTGCAGGGGTCTCTGAATCTCTTGTGTTTGAATTTTTGCATCATTGATTAGATAAGGGAAGTTTTCTTGAATGATCTCATGGAAGGTTTGTTCCAGTGTGATCTCTGTCTCTCTTTCTACCTCAGGAAGGCCAATTACTGTTGGGAGCCAGTCTTGGAGGCCCACCTGATTGACAAAGTCCAGGCGCGCTGAGGACCCCCAGCTGCAAAGTGAGTCCGGGCAGCTGAGGCCCTTCTGTCTTCTGTCTTTGCTGTTGGTACAGCTGAAGAAATTCTGTGCAGTCATGGAAGAAGAAGATGGCATGTTTATGTGAAGTATTCACAGCTAACCTGGAAATGTCATGGTTCATTTTCCCATTTTCCCACTATGCCGCTTGACCTTTTCTAACATATGCAAGGGTTAAACTCTGAAGCACATCAAGAATGCTTTCCTTCACTTGGTTATAAGTTACTAGATATTGCTTAAGTAATAAATGATATAAGTATATTCACTCCTTATTTGATTTAGGATTATGTAGTTTAGTGTTTAGACATAAGGTTTTTTAGAAGCACAAGTTTATAGTAAGTTTATTATGAATTCATTATAAGTTCTAACACCTATCTAGGAGTTATGTAGGTAATTTATAACACTGTTTTCACTGACTTAGGATAAAGATTATCTTTAAGGTTTTTACTTAATTCATAGTTTAAAACTCTAAGTTAGCGTTTATAGAGTGGGTTTTCACTGAACTCATAATATACTAATCAGACACTTTTATGATAACTTAGCTAAAGACAGAAAGCAACCTTGGGGGCCTGGGAAACATTACTAAAAGCTTCTTTTGAGTTTTCCTTAGAAACAAGCACTGCAGGATAAGAGAAAATTAACGGAGACACCCGGACAAGAAAGGCAATTACAAACTCTGAAGGTCATAAAGCCCCAGAAGGAAGACTACTGCTAAACTTTCTGGAGACATTTCAAGGACTGTAATTCGGGACTTTGGACTAAAACTATCATCTTTGGCCTTATGAATATGACTCATTGTCTGAATGTTTACAGGGTTCTTGGCTTGTTTTTTGCTAAGACCACTAGATGGTGGTAACTTGTAGAGCATATGTACGTGAAGAAATTTTCTTTGTCTTGCCCCTTTACGAATGGTCTAAAAGCTCTGTGTTAACTAACATTAAATTGTCATCTGTTCAGGAAGCAGGTGTTCGAGTATAATGTTTTCATCTTTCGCCTATCCATCTCTCCTTCAGGAAATCTCACAACCCTTGTGGGGCAGGACCCCCGCAAATTACTCTTAGGCTCGGTCACTTGAAGTAATTGTTTCTCTTGAAGGTTTTGTTCTGTCTTTTTGAGCTTGTTTTCTGTGTTTTTGAGAGTTTGGGTTAGTTCTATATTTTGGTCCTCAAGCTCTGAGATTCTTTCTTCTACTTGGGTAATTCTGCTTTCCATGCTTATCAGTTTGTTATTTATTTCATTCACAGTATTCTTTATTACTGTTATCTCACGTATCAGCTCCTTTCTAGTTTCTTCTTGACTCTCCTCAATTCTTTTTAATCTCTCCATTAATGTCTTGATATCTAGGTTTGTAATTTGAGACCAGTCATTCTGGGGCTCTTCATTGTTTGCATTCCAAAGTCAGTTTTCTCAGTGTCTGCCCTCCTGGGGTCTGGGAGTGACCCATATTCTTCTTTTGTTTTTTCTTCATTTGTGTTGATTTTTCTCTCTCTCCCCCTTTCCCTCCCCTTCTTTAATTCTGTTTCTTGGGGAAGGTGTGATTGCTTTTATTTCACTTGTATAATCTCCTGTTCTTCCTTATGAGGGTCCTCTGGCTTTGTTCACTTTTGAGGTTGGAGTCTGGGCTGCAGGCTCTACTTTTTGCAGTTTTGAGGTTTAATTGAGGGGCAAACTATGATCCAGAATCTATATGCTGATTACAGCATCCGCCAACAGGTGTATGAGCACACTGGAACATATTTCCCACTGCCTTACAATCTGTCTGTGCAGTGGGGTATAGCTTTGGTCCCTTGAGCAAAAGGAGGTACAAAAGAGGAAAATAATGGATGAAGGGGGGGCCAATAGGAAGTTAGAAAGAGAGAAGAGTGAGAGGGAAAACAGACATACATACCAACTAGCAGGTGAAAAAGAGACACAGGCCAGAGAGAAGTGAAAAAAACACAGAAGGAAAATTCCCTAAAGAATACTGGTAGCTACACAGAGACAGACCAATAAAATCATGAAACAGATATTGTAAGTTAGAAAGTAAACAATAGTGAGCAAAGCATACAGTCAGAATGATAAAATCAAAGGTCAAAATAAGAGATCAGACTAGCTCTGGAATCTTTCCTTAGTGTCTAAAGTCACTTGAGCTCTGATCTCCAGCCTCTCCCCTTTGTTTTTGTTGCAAGCAGTTGGCCTGCTGCCTGGGAGGTCTGTGACACTTAGTTGTCTCTGTCTGTTCAGCATAGGGGAGGGGCTTTGTCTCCTCTTTAACGACGTTACCTTAGAAACCGAGGTGGAGGCTCTGATAGGTGGGCGGGGCAATGCAAATCTGCCTGGAGAATGGTGGAGGTGGTAGCTTCACTTTCACTTTTGGGGATGCTTGTCAGGGTCTCTGGGCAAGAGGCACTGGGGATCAGCTGCACAGCTGGGTGCTGGATCCAGGGTGTCACCAGCAGGCTGGGGTGGAGGGGAGGGTCAGGCATTCCCTCCTCTGGAGCTGGAAACCTCTGATCAGCACCTTACACAAGCTTGGGGTTCTGTTCCCTTACACAAGCTTGAGGTCATGTGTTGAGTGCCTCAGCCAGGGTGGGCCCAGGGCTCCAGAGCTCCAAAGCTCCAAAGGGCAGGCAGTGGCCCTGGGTCCTTCACAGGGTACTTCAGCCAGAAATGGGACCAGTCTCTCTGAGGGACAGGTGCCTAGAGCCTCCCTGGGTGGCTGGCAGCTTGGTGCTGGGTGCTGGGAGAGACGATGTAGCCGGGAGGGAGCCAAGACCTGGGACTCCCGAGCAGTTGGGAGTCACATATAGTGAAACAACTGCAGCCGGGGGCCACAATATCTGGCCCTGTGTGGGACCGAAGGTCCCCGGGCCTCATACCAGTGTGACTGGCGGTGGGTAGGGGGCTGCAGGAAGAAAAGTAAAAGTCTTTTTGGGAACTCACATTTGGAGAGTCTCACAAATTCACCTATGCCATCGCCATCTTACCGGAACTCCCCTAGAAGCTTCTTTATGAAAGTTGGTTCTCCTATGTTGGGTGCATATGTGTTTAAGATGGATATTTCTTGTTGATGGATTGAACTATTTATCACTATGTAGTGATCTTCCATGTCTTTTTAAATTTTTGATAGCTTAAAGTGTATTTAGTCTGACATTAAGATGGTAACTCCTGCTTTCTTTTGTGTTCCATTTGCCTGAAATCTTTTTTCCCATCCTCTTACTTTGAATCTGTGAGTATTCTTTCTGGTGAGATGAGTCTTTTAGAGACAATATATTGTAGCCTCATGGTATTTGATCCAATTTGCCATTCTATGTCTTTTCAGTGGTGCATTTAGTCCATTCACATTCAGGCTAATTATTGAGATGTGAGAGTTTATCCCTGTCATGAGGTTATTATAGAGTTTGTTGTTGCTGCTGCTGTTTGTTTATTTGTTTGTTGTCTTTCTTTTGATTTTGGGTTGACTGATGTGTTTTCCATCTTTTTTCTGCATTCTTGTGAAAGGTGTTGTTCTTTTTTTTCTTTCTTCTGTGTTTAACACTTTTTAAAGTATTTCTTGTAGAGCTAGTCTGGAGGATGCATAAACTCTTAGGGATTGGATGTCTGGGAATGATTTTAATTCACCATCACTGCTGAAGCTTAGCCTATCTGGGTAGGTAATTCTTGGTTGAAATTGTGTATCTTTGAGAACTTTGAAGATTGGGTTCCAAGCTCTTCTAGGCTGAAATGTTTCTGTAGGTAGGTATGCTGCTGTTCTAATTGGTTTTTCCCAGTAAGTAGTCTGACCTTTCTCTCTTGCTGCCTTCAGAATGTTTTCTTTTATACCTATTTTGTGTAGGGGAATTGCTATGTGTCTAGGAGCAACAAATGGTCTTCTCATTTGTTGTCTTGCAGGAGTTCTCTGAATCTTTTGTGTTTGAATGGCTGCATCACTGATGAGATGAGGAAAGTTTTCTTGGCTAATTTCATGGAATGTTTGTTCCAGGGTGGTCTCTGTCTCTCTGTCTGGCCAGGGATTCCAATTACTATTAGATTGGTCTTCTTAAAATATTCACTCATCTCTTGGAGATTTTGTTCTGTCTTTTACAGCTTCTTTCTTATGTTTTTGACAGTTTGGGTAAGTCCATGTTTTTATCCTCCATGTCTGAGATTCTTTCTTCTGCTTATTTAATTCTGTTTTCCATGCTTATCATTTGTTATTTATTTCATTCACTGTATTCTTTATTGTCGTTATCTCAGTTATCAACTCCTTCATTCTTCCCTCTTGTTTCTCCTCATTTCTATTTATTCTCTCTATTAATATATTGATATCTAGGTTTGTGGTTTGAGACCAGTCATTCTGAGAGCTCTTCATTTTTTGAGTTTTGAAGTCAGTATTCTCAGTGGCTGACCTCTCAGGGGTCTGAGTGAGATTCATATTCTTCCTTTTGTTTTTCTTTATTTGTGTAGATTTTCCTTCCCTTTTTTTTTTTTTTTTTTACCTCTTCTTTAATTCTGTTGTTTGGTGATGGGGGATAGTTTTTATTTCTGTTTGCTCAGTCAAATCCCTATTCTTCCTTATGTAGAGCCTCTGGTTTTTTTCAATTCTGAGACTGGACTAGGGGTGAGGGCCTGTGATTTTGTATTTTTGAGATTTAATTATGGAGGAGCTGTGATTCAGAAATTATCTGCCAATCCCAATATCTGCTAACAGGTATGTGGGCCCCCTAGATCCCACTTCCCATTACCTTACAATCTGTCCATGCAGTGGTGGTGTCTGTTTGCCTCCTGAAAGCAAAATGAGATCAGAAAAGGAAAAAGAATGGGAAAAGGAAAGAGAAAGATGAAAGGAATGTGGAGAGAGAAAAGAAGAAGGAAAATGGACAACCATACAACTAATGAATAAACTGAGAGACAAACAGAGACAGAAAAAACAAAAAAGTCAAAAACATGTAGACAATCACACAATGTAAAAAACAAAAACTCCCCTGTTGGTGCACTCTCCCTCAAAAATACCCATACATAAACAAAAAAATTAAAATATCAGAAACAAAGAAAGTACAAAAATGTAAACAAAAACAGAAAGAGAGAAAAAAGTTAAAACTAAAATAGAAAAAATTTAAAAACTTGCTCTCTGGTTGTTTCTGTGACTCCGGGTTTCTTTCAGGCCTTTGTCTTAGGGAGTGCCTCTGGTCTCCAGCCTCTACCCTCTGCTCTCAGCACAGGCTGATAGAGTTTCTTTCAGCATGGGTCAGATGCCCCACAGACTACTGTGGGAGGAGGATAGAACAGATCCAGACTCACCCTACTTGCTGCTGCTGCTGTTAATTCTCCTACTCAGATCTGACATGTCTGTGTGTGTTCCAGTGTGGTGGAGGGGCATCTGTCTCTCCAAGTCTGATGAGAAGATAGCCACTGGGTCCCAAGATGGAACTGGGTGGGGCAATGCAAGGCTCTGCCTGGTCCCAAGACTGACAGGATGGTACCTGAGAGCATCTCATCACCGGTGTTGGAGCTTTACTCCAGATTTCCACAACCTGCCTTCTCCACAGTTCCTACTGCTAGTACCCAGTCTGCTACTGCAGGTGATGGCATGGGCCAGGTGCCAGGTGGTGAGGGGTGACTGTTCTCTGCTGCCTTCTCTCAAGAGAGTCCCAGGAACAACAGAAGATCCTGCATGACTGGGTCTCTAAGGGCAGAGGTGGGTTGTAGTCACCCCCGAAGGAGAGCCCTGGGTGCATGAACCTGAGTCTCCCCTCAGACAAACTTTCATGCACCCACCAACACACACCCACTCATGCAGAGAGTCTTCATGTCTATGAAGTCTTCACTTTTGTGGAGACTCTCACACTGTGACCTGTCCCATTGCCATCTTCTAAACACATATTTTATACATAATGCCCCAAGTTAGAGACACATTTCATACAATGTGCAACAATGGCAGGCATACTTGACCCAAACATGAATCCTGCATGAAATAATTCCATTCAGTATGCATCAGAGAGTGACATATCTCATAAAGAAAGCACACCGTTCAGAAAACTCAAGCATATAATAATAGTGTTAAACAAATATTCACAAAACATGAACATGATAGAGACACATTTTGCACAACGTCCAAAAGTGACAGAAATAGCTTAACAAAAATACCCAGTATGAAATTATCTCATTCAACATGCAACAGTGAGGTAAACTTCTCATAAAATATGCACCCAGTTGCAAAAACACCTGTGAAAAAGCATTATACATGTAAACACACTTTTCACACTGCATACTCCAAGTTACAGACACATTTCATAAAACATGCAACCATGATGAAATAATTTGCAAATGCACCCAGAATGAACTGAACTTATAAAAGATACAATACAGAGGTATATATCTCATACAGCATGCACCCAATTGTGAAAACACCCAAATACAAGGAAAAAAGTTAAACATACATTTCACACAACATGCCCCAAGTTAGAGACACATTTCATAACAATGTGCAATGATGACAGACACACCTCACACAAAACTAAACTGAGCATGTAAAAATTCCATTCAACATGCAACAGGAAGTAACATGTCTCATAAAGAATGCACATGGCTCAGAAAACACATGCATATAAAAATAGACTATTAATCACATATTTTACACAACATGCCCATGTTAGAGAAACATTTTACACAATGTGCAACAGTGACAAGAGAATTCAACCAAAAATGAACCCATTAAAAAAAATCTCATTCATCCTACAACAGATAGGGACACATCTCATACTGCATGTATCCAGTTGCACAAACCCCTGAATGCAATGTAAGACAGAAAAATATTTCACATAACATACCCAACTGAAGACACATTTTACACAACAAGCAACAGTGATAGTAATAGCTCATACGAAAATACCCAATATGAAATATTCTCATTCAATGTGCAACAGTGAGGGACACTGATCATATAGTATGCACCCAGTCACAAAACACCTGCAAACAACATAAAACAGGTAAGCACACATGCCACACTACATGTCCCAAGTTACAGACACCTTTTGAACAACATGAAACAACACCAAAACTACTTCATTCACAAATGCAACCAGCATAAAATGATCTCATGGAAAGTACAACACAGAAGGACACATCTCATGCAGCTTACACCCAATTGTGAAAAACCCACATAAAAGATAAAACAGTTAAGCACACATTCCATACAACATGCCGCAAGTCAGAGATAAATTTCATACAATGTGCAACAATGTCAGACATTCCTCACTCAAAAAGGCTACCAACATGAAATAATTCCACTCAGCATGCAACAGGGAGTAACACCTCCTACAGAGTGCACATAGTTCTGAAAACACCTGCATATAAGAATAGACTGTTAAACACATATTTCACATAACGCACCCATGATGGAGAAACATCACACAACTGCAACATTGCCAGAGAAAACTCAACCAAAAACATACCCATTTAAAAATACTCTCATTCATCTTACAAGAGATAGGGACACATCTCTTAACTGCATGCACTCAGTTGCACAAACCCCTGAATTCAACACATATTTCATATAACATACCCAAATTAGGGACTCATGTTATACAACATGCAAAAGTGACAGAAGTAGCTCAACAAAAATAGTCAGTATGAAATTATCTCATACAACAGGAAACAGTGAGGTAGACTTCTCATAAAGTATGCACCCATTTGCGAAAACACTTGTAAACAACATTATACAGGTAAACACACATTTCACACCGCATAACCCAAATTTCAGACACATTTCACACAATGTGCAATGGTGAGTAAATACTGAATTTGCAAATGCTCCAAGCACAAAATGATCTCATGAAACGTGCAACACAGGAGTACATGTCTCATACAACATGCACCCAGTTGTAAAAACACTCACATACAAGGTAAAACAGTTAAACACCCATTTCACATAGCATATCCCAAGTTAGAGACATATTTCACAAAATGTGCAATGGTGACAGGCACACCTCACACAAAAATGAACTCAGAATGAAAAAATTCCATTCAACGTGCAACAGGGAGTGACATATCTCATAAAGAATGCACACAGCTCAGAAAACACCTGCATATATGAATATAAGGTTAAACACATATTTCACAAAACATGAACATGATAGAGAAATGTTTTAAACAACATGAAGTAGTGACAAGAAAATTCAAACAAAAATGTACCTATTAAAAAATAATCTAATTCATCCTGCAGCAGATAGGGAGACATCACATACTGCATGCACCCAGTTGCACAAAATCCTGAATTCAACGTAAGACAGAAAAACACATATTTCACATAACATACCCAAGTTAAAGATAAATTTTACCAGCGTACAACAGTGACTGAAATAGCTCATACAAAACTGCCCAATATGAAATATTCTCATTCAATGTGCAAAAGTGAGGGACACTGCTCTTACAGTATGCACCCAGTTGTGAAAACACCTGCAAACAACATAAAACAGATAAACACACATTTTGCATGTGTCCCAAGTTACAGATACCTTTCATACAACATGAAATAATGGCAAAACTACTTCATTTGCAAATGCGCCCAGCATGAAATGATCTCATAGAACGTGTAACACAGAGGAACAAATCTCATGCATCTTTCCCCCAGTTGTGAAAACGCCCACACAAAGGTAAACTAGTTATACCCACACTTCACACAACATGCCTCAGAGAGAGACACATTTCATAAAATGTGCAACAATGTCAGACAAACTTCACCCAAAAATGAACCCAGCATAAAATAATTCCATTCACTGTGCAATAATAAGGACACAGCTCATACAGAAAGCACACAATTCAGAAAACACTTGCATAAAAGAATAGGCTTTTGAACACATATTTCACACAACATGTCCAAAATAAAGAAACATTTTATGGAATATGCAACTGTGGCAGAAGAAACCCAACCAAAAATGCAACCATTAAAAGATAATCTCATTCATTCTGTAACAGATAAGGGCACATCTCATACTGCATGCATCCAGTTACAAAAAGCCCTGAATAAAATGTAAGACAGTAAAACACTTATTTCACATAACATACCCGCGTTTGAGACACATTTTACACAACGTGTAACAGTGACAGAAGTGGTTCATACAAAGACATCCAGTATGAAATTATCTCATTCAACATGCAACAGTGAGGGACACTTCTCATACAGTATGCATCCAGTTGGGAAAACACCTGCAAACAACATGAAACAGGTGGACACACATTTCACACTACATATCTTAAGTTACAGACAAATTTCATACAATGTGAAATGGACAAATCTTCATTTGCAAAGGTACCCAACATGAAATAATATCAGGAAATGTGCAACACAGAGGGATGTATCTCATACAGCATGAATCCAGTGGTGAAAACACCCATATACAATGTAAAACAGTTAAAAACACATTTCACACAGCATGCCTCAAGATAGAGACACATTTTATACAATGTGCAACTATGATGGACAGACCTTTTTCAAAAATTAACCCAACATGAAGTAATACCATTTAACGTGCAAGAGGAGTGATATAGTTCATACAGAATACACCCAGTTCAGAAAATACTTGCATAAAAGAATAGATGGTTACACACATATTTCACATAATATGCCCAAGTTAGAGTAACATTTTACACAATTTGCCACAGTGACAGAGAAAACTCAACAAAAAATGTACCCATTAAAAAATAATCTCATGAATCCTGCAACAGATATAAAATATATTATAATGAATGCACCCAGTTACAAAACCCCTGAATTCGATGTAAGACAGAAACCTAACAAACTCACGTTAGAAACCCATTTTACACAACATGCAACAGTGACCGAAATAGATCATACAAAAATACCCAGTATGAAATTCTCATTCAATGACCAGCAGTGAGGGACCCTTCTCACATAGTATGTACCCAGTTGCAAAAACACCTGCAAACAACATAAAACAGGTAAACACACATTTCACACTACAAGTCCCAAATTAAAGACACATTTCATGCAATGTGAAACTGACAAAACTACTTCATTTGCAAATGCACCCAGCGTGAAATGATCTCACAAAACGTGCAACACAGAGGGATGTATTTCATACAGCATGAACCCAGTGGTGAAAACACCCATATACAATGTAAAACAGTTAAAAACACATTTCACACAACATGCCTCAATTTAGAGACACATTTTATACAAAATGAAACAATGACAAGCATACCTCAAATATAAATGCATCCAGCATGAAATTATTCCATTCAACACACAACAGAGAGTGACACATCTCATGTAGAAAGCACACAGTTCAGAAAACACCTGCATATAAGAATAGACTGTTAAACACATATTTCATACAACATGCCCATGTTAGAGAAACATCTTACACAATGTGCAACAGTGACAGAGAGGACAGTGAGAAACTCAATAAAAAATGTACCCATTAAAAATAATCTCATTCAACCTTCAATAAATAGAGACACATCTCATACTGCAAGTACCCAGTTGGAAAATCACTGGAATTCATTGTAAAAAAGTAAAACACGGGGCAACCCCTTCAGTTCCCCTCCCACCATGGAAGCTTTTCTGTCCTCTCAATAAATCCTGCTTTCTCAAAAAAAAAAAGTAAAACATATGTTTCACGTAACATACTCAAGTTAGAGACACATTTTACACAATGTGCAACAGTGACAGAAAGAGCTCATAGAAAAATATCCAGTATGAAATTATCTCATTGAACATGGGACAGTAACACTTCTCATACAGTATGCACCCAGTTGTGAAAACATCTACAAACAACCAAAAGCAGGTAAACACACATTTCACATTACATGTCCCAAATTACAGACACATTTCATACAACATGAAAGAATGACAAAACTATTTCATTTGCAAATGCACCCTGGATGAAATTATCAAATGGAATGTGCAACTCAGAGGAACACATCTAATAAAGCATGCACCCAGTTGTGAAAACATTCACATACAAGGTAAATCAGTTAAACACACATTTCACACAACATACACCAAGTTAAACACACATTTCAAACAATGAACAATGATATCAATAAATTCCTGGGTTTTTGCAACTGGCTGCATGCAGTATTAGAGTGTCCCTATGTTGCCTGTTGAATGAGATAGTTTTTCAATTGGTACATTTTTGGTATTTTCTCTGTCACTGTTTCACGTTATGTAAAATGTTTCTCTAACATGGGCACGTTGTGTGAAATATGGGTTTGCAAATCTTTATTCTTATATGGAGGTATTTTCTTAACTGTGTGCATTCTGTAGGCGATATGTCACTCCCTGTTGCACAGTGAATGGAATAATTTTATGTTGGGTTAATTTTGGGGTGAGATATGTCTGTCAATGTTGCACATTGTATCAAAAGTGTCTCTAAATTAAGGCCTGCTGTGTAAAATGTGTGTTTAACTGTTTTACATTGTATGTGAATGTTTTAACAACTGGGTGCATGGTGTAAGAGAAGTGTCCCTCTGTCGGAGTACTGGCTCCGACCTAGGAGGGAGGGTTAGGACCCTCACCGGAGAATCTGGATGGCGAGAAGAGACCACTTGGAGGCAGTTCTTCTGGGAACAGTCTGATCAGGACTGAAGCCAAATTTTATTTGGACTCCTTCCAACTTATATACCATTTTCTATACCCTCCAGCAGTGTGATAATCACTTGCTGGGGGAGTACAAATTCCATGCATATCGCGCTTTACAAACTATAACAAGACCATCACGAAATTTGCAAGTTCCAAGCAAACAATTCAAATTCCATGATGCATGATGTGCTTCACAAAACTTATATTAAAATCACAGGTGCACAATTTCAATACAGATTGTTCAAAGTGTTTTCCATAATGTTCAATAAATCGTTCATATTATACTCTTTGTTCTAAACCCTGATTAATACAAAAAACTTTCTAAGTTAATTCTAGGTTCAATCCAAGTTCACTGACTCCTAATATTTTTTAACGATTAATATTATCAACTTAACACTATACTATAATCTATAAGTTTACTTAAATGACTTAACTGTTAGTTATACTATTAACCTATTGTGATTTAATGTAATGCCTTAAAATTCAGTTAAAACTTATTCTTAAACTACCAAACTTTACTATAATTCATATGAGTTTCATATGTCTAAACTTTAATTCTTATATGATCTAGTGATTGGACTTTAATACTATGCTATATCTTATTAAGCTAATACCTCATCATTAATTCTTTTATAAATCGTATAGTAACTATTATATTTGAATAATGTAGCAAAAGGAAACAAAACAGCAAGTATAAATTTACTCAAATATACTATAAAATGTAAATGCAACTATGAGTGTATATGTATATATTTTATCCTAACAAATCTACTCTAAAAATCAAATAGTAGCTGTCATACTCTTGAACAAGGAAATGCATGGCCGCCATGACCATGGGCTGAAGCAAACAGAGTTTCAGTAATTAACAAAACAAAAGAAAACGTTCTGCCTGGCTAGAGGCAGGGTGATAAAACTATTTAGTTTCTAATCTTAGCCCTAGGGGAGACTGCTTTCGGGAACAAGAGCTGATTAACCAGTCTACCAGGAAATAGAAGTTTAAAAATGTCTTGAAAAAGGAGTACAACTTAGAAAGACAGAGAAAAATAATTCTGCTGTGCACTTTCCATCAGGTGTATTGAGATTTACTTATAAGTTTTACTGCCATGTATGCACACTGGTCACTAATCACATGCCAATATTATAGGTATAACTGATATCCTATGTCAGAGGCGATCTTCCAGATGGGCCTTTACAGGCCTCAGTCATGTAGCTATAGATGTTGGCTCCCAACATCCCTCTGTGTTGCAAGTTGACTGAGATTATTTCATGCTGGATGCATTTGCGAATGAAGTAGTTTTGTCACTCTTTCACATTGTATAAAACTCTGTAACTTGGGACATGTGTGTTTACCTGTTTCATGTTGCTTGCAGGTGTTTTTAAAATGAGGTGCACACATTATGAGAAGTGTATCTCACTATTGCATGTTTAATTATTTAATTTCATACTGGGTATTTTTGCTGAGCTATTTCTGTCACTATTGCACATTGTTAAAATGTGTCTCTAAATTGGGCATGTTATGTGAAATATGTGTTTTTCTGTCATACATTGAATTCAGGGGTTTCTGAAACTGGGTGCCTACAGTATGAGATGTGTTCCTACCTGTTGCAGGATGAATGAGATATTTTGTAATGGGTATATTTTTGGTTGAATTTTCTTTGTCATTATTGTCCATTGTGTAAAATGTTTCTCTAACTTGTTCATGTTTTAAGAAATATGTGTTTAACTGTCTATTCTTATATGCAGGTGTTTTCTGAACTGTGTGCATTCTTTATGAGATATGTCACTCCCTGTTACATGTTGAATGGAATTATTTTATGCTAGGTTCATTTGGGGGTGAGGTATGTCTGTCATTGTTGCACATTGTATAAAATATTTCTATAACTTGGGGCATTATTGTGAAATGTGTGTTTAACTGTTTTACATTATATATAAGTGTCTTCACAACAGGATGCATGCTGTATGAGCTATTTCTCTCTGTGTTGCAAATTGCATGAGATCATTTCATGCTGGTTGCATTTGTGAATGAAGTAGTTTTTTACTGTATCATGTTCTATGAAATGTGTCTATAACTTGGATCATGTAGCATGAAATGTGTGTTTGCCTGTTTTATGTTGTTTGCAGGTGTTTTTGCTGAGTGCATACTGTATAAGAAGTGTCCCTCACTGTTGAATTTGAATAAGATAATTTCATACTGGGTATTTTTGTATGAGATATTTCAGTCACTGTTGCACGTTGTGTAAAATGTGTCTCTAACTTTGGTATGATATGTGAAATGTGTGTTTTATTGTCTTATATTGAATTCATGGGTTTTTGCAACAGGGTGCACGAAGTATGAGACATATCTCCCTATCGTTGCAGGATGAATGAGATTGTTTTTAATTGGGTACTTTTTTGCTTATTTTTTTCTCTCATTGTTGCATGTTTTGTAAAATGTTAATTTGAGCATGATGGGTAAAATATGTGTTTAACTGTCTATTCTTTCATGTAAGTGTTTTCTAGACTGGGTACAGTCTGCATGAGTTGTGCCACTCCCTTATGCACACTGAATTGAATTATTTCATGCTGTGTATTTTTCAGTGAGGTATGTCTGTCATTGTTGCACACTGTATGAAATGTGTCTCTAATTTGGGGAATGTTCTGTGAAATATACGTTTCACTGTTTTATCTTTGTTGTGGGTGTTTTCACAAATGGGTGCATGCTGTATGAGGTATGTTCCACTGTGTTGCATGTTCCATGAGATCATTTCATGCTGAGGGCATTTGTGAATGAAGTAGTTTTGTCACTGTTTCACATTGTATGAAAGGTGTTTGTAGCATGGGGCATGTGTGTGAAATGTGTGCTTACCTGTTTTATGATGTTTGCAGGTGTTTTATGTCTCTCTGTGTTGCAAGTTCCATGAAATCATTTAATGCTGAGTGCATTTGAAAATGTAGTAGTTTTGTCACTCTTTCACATTGTTTGAAAGGTGTTTGTAACTTGGGACATGTAGTGTGGAATGTGTGTTTACCTGTTTTATGTTGATTGCAGGTGGTTTGCAACTGGGTGCACACTGTATGAGAGGTGTCCCTCACTGTTGCACATTGAATGAGATCATTTCATACTGGGTATTTTTGTATAAGCTCTTTCTGTCACTGTTGCTCATTGTGTAAAATGTTTCTCTAACTTGAGTATGTAAGTGAAATATGTGTTTTACTGTCTTACAATGAATTCTGGGGTTTTTGTAATCAACTGCATGCACTACAAGATGTGTCCCTATCTGTTGCAGATTGAATGAGATTATTTTTTAATGGGTACATTTTAGGTTGAGTTTTCTCTGTCATTGTTGCTTGTTGTGTAAAATGTTTCTTTATCATGTTCATGTTTTGTGAAATATGTGTTTAACTGTCTATTCTTATACGCAGGTATTTTCTGAACTATGTGCATTCTTTATGAGATATGTCATTTTCTGCCGCTTGTTGAATGAAATTATTTCATGCTGGGTTCATTTTGGAGTGTATGTCTGTAATTGTTGTACATGTATGAAATGTGTCTCTAACTGGGGACGTTATGCGTGAAATGTGTGTTTAACCTATTTATGTTGTATATGGGTTTCTTCATCACAGAATGCATGCTGTATGAGATATTTCTCTCTGTGTTTCAAGTTCCATGAGATCATTTCATGCTGGGTGCATTTGTGAATAAACTAGTTTTGTCACTATTGCACGTCGAATGAAATAGGTCTGCATCTTGGGTTATGTAGTGTGAAATGTGTGAACCTGTTTTGTGTTGCTTGCAGGTGTTTTTGCTACTGAGTGCCTACTATATGTGAGGATCCCTCACTATCACACGTTGGAATGGAATAATTTCATACTGGGGGTTTTTGTTTAGTTATTTCAGTTACTGGTGCACTTTGAGTTAAATATGTCCATCTAGGGTATGTTATGGGAAATATGTGTTTTACCGTCTTACAATGAATTCTGGGGTTTTTGCAACTGGGTGCCTGCAGTATGAGATGTGTCTCTATCTGTAGCAGGATGAATTCGATTGTCTTTTAATGGATGCATTTCTGTTTGGGTTTTCTCTGTCACTGTTGCACATTGTGTAACATGTTTCTCTAACTTAGGCATGTCGTGTGAGAGATGTGTTTAACAGTCTATTCATATATTCAGGTGTTTTCTGAACTGAGTATATTCTGTATAAGCTCTGTCACTCCCTGTTGCACGTTGAGTGGAATTGTTTAATGCTAGGAGCATTTTTAGGTGAGGTTTGTCTGTCATTGTTGCACATTTTATGAAATGTGTCACTAACTTGGGGCATTATGTGTGAAATGTGGGTTTGACAGTTTTCTCAAATTGCAAATGAAGTAATTTTGTCACTGTTGCACGTTATATGAAATGTGTCTGTAACTTGGGACATGTTATGTGAAATGTATGTTTACCTGTTTTATGTTGCTTGCAGGTGTTTTTGCAGCTGCGTGCATACTGTATGAGAGGTATCCCTCACTGTTGAACATTGAATGAGGTAATTTCATGCTGAGTATTTTTGTAGGAGCTCTTTCTGTCACTGTTGCACGTTGTATAAAATGGGTGCATACGGTATAAGATGTGTTGGTATCTGTTGCAGGATGCTCATAGTTTGTTAAATATGTATTTAACAGTGTATTCTTATATGCAGGTGTTTTCTGAAGCATGTACATTTTTTATGAGGTATGTCACTCCCTGTTTCACATTGGGTTCATTTTGGTGAAGTTTGTCTGTCATTGTTTCACATTGTATAAAATATGTCTTTAATTGGGGCGTTATGTGAGAAATGTGGTTTTAACTGATTTATCTTTTATGTGATTGATTTCACAACTGGGTGCGTGGTGTATGAGAAATATCCCTCTGTGTTGCACGTTCCATGAGTTCTTTTCATGCTGGGTGCATTTGTGAATAAAGTAGCTTTGTCACTCTTTCACATTGTATGAAAGGTGTCTGTAACTTGGGACATGTGGTGTGAAATGTATATTTACCCGTTTTATGTTGTTTTCAGGTGGTTTTACAACTGGGTGCATACTGTATAAGAAACGTCCCTCATTGTTGCACATTGACTGAGATAATGTCATGCTGGATATTTTAGTATGAGTTCTTTATGTCACTGCTGCACATTATGTAAAATGTGTCTCTAACTTGGTTACATTATGTGAAATACATGTTTTACTGTCTTACAATGAATTCTGGGGTTTTTGCAACTGGGTGCATGCGGTATAAGATGTGTTGGTATCTGTTGCAGGATGAATGAGATCATTTTTAAATGGGTACATTTTTGGTTGAGTTTTTCTGTCACAGCTGCTCGTGTTGTATCTTCCTCTACCTTGTTCATGTTTTGTGAAATATGTTTAAGAGTCTATTCTTACATGCAGGTGAATTCTGAGTTGTGTACATTCTTTATGAGATCTGTTACTCCCTATTTCATGCAGTGTTCTTATCTGTGTTAGGATTGTCTGTCATTGTTGCAAATTGTATGAGATATGTCTCTAACTTGGGGCATTATGTGTGAAATGTGGGTTTAATTGTTTTACCTTGTATCTAGATGTTTTCACAACTAGGTGCATGATGTATGAGATATGTTACACTGTGTTGCATGTTCCGTGATATCATTTCATGCTGGGGGCATTTGTGAACGAAGTAGTTTTGTCACTGTTTCACATTGTATGAAAGGTGTTTGTAACACGGGGCACGTGTGTGAAATGTGTGTTTACCTGTTTTTTGATGTTTTCAGGTGTTTTTACAACTGAGTGCCTACTCTATGAAAAGTGTCTCCCACTGTTGCACATGAATGAAATAAGTTCATGCTGGGTATTTTTGTAGGAGCTCTTTCTGTCACTGTTGCATGTTATGTAAAATGTGTCTCTAACTTGGGTATGTTTTACTGTCTTGCAATGAATCCTGGGGCTTTTTAACTTGGTGCATGCAGTATGAGAATTGTCCCTATCTGTTGCAGGATGAATGAGAATATTTTTAAATGGATATATTTTTGGTTGAGTTATCTCTGTCGCTGTTCCTCGTTGTGTTATATGTTTCTCTATCATGTTCACGTTTTGTGAAATATGTTTTTAACTATCCATTCCTTTTTTTATCAGAGTCTCACTCTGTCGCCCAGGTTGGAGTGAAGTGGCAAGCTTCCTGCCACTGCAACCTCGACCTGCTGGGCTCAGGCGATCCTTCTGCCTCAGCCTTCCAGTAGGCAGAACTACAGGCGCACACTACCATGCACAGCTAATTTTTTGATTTATTGAGAGATGAGGTCTCACCATGTTGTCCAGACTGGTCGAGAACCCATGGGCTCAGACAATCCGCTTGCCTCAGCCTCCCAAAATGTTGGGATTATAGGCTTGAGCCACCATACCTGGCCAACTGTCTATTCTTATATGCAGGTGTTTTCTGAATTGTGTGCATTCTTTATGAGATATGCCACTACCTGTTTCATGCTGGGTTCATATTTGTGTGAGAACTGTCTTTCATTCTTGCACATTATTAAAAATATGTTTCCTGGAACCAACTTTGCTGCTCATTGAAGCTGGACTGGATTTTTTAAATGTGGTACATATACACAATGGAATATTACGCAGCCATAAAGAAGGACAAATATGTAGATTTTGCAGCAACTTGGATGGATTTGGAGTCTATCATACTCAGTGATTTGTCACAGAAACATAGAACTGAGTTCCATATGTTCTCACTTATAAACTGACCTTGAACATTTGCAATGCTATGAAAAAGCGATTGGCAGTAGTGGGAAACTGTCAGGGAGGGAGAGTGGGATTGGCAGTTGAGGGAAACTGCTAGGGGAGGGAGGGGCATGCCTCATCAACAAGGGTACCTGCACAGTCAATGTTTATATACCTAACCCTGAAATGTACCCCACATCTTTATAATAAAATTTTTTTAAAGATGCCCAAAAAAAGAAAAAAAATGTGTCTCCATCTTGGAACATTATGTGTATATGTAGGTTTGACTGCTTTATTTGTATGTGGGTGTTTTCACAACTGGGTGCGTGCAGTATGAGATATGTCCCTCTGTGTTGCATGCTCCATGAGATCATTTCATGCTGGGTGTATTTGCAAGTAAGTGGTTGTTGGGAGCCGGCTGTGGAGGCCTGCCTGAGCGTTAGGGATCCAGGCAGTCTGTGGACCCTGAGACCGCTAGGATGAGTTCAGGAGCTGAAGGCCCATTCCCTCTTCCCTTCTTTGCTGTCTCTTCCCTTCTTTGCTGTTTTGGCATGTTCCACTAGCAGGGACTTTGATGATCTAAGCATGAAGTTCTGAGAGTACAACAGGCATGGCTTACTTTAGGAGTCCATTGTTCCTGTTTCTCACAGACTGCGGATTTGGCTTTAAACTTAACATAATTCAAACTCAGGTCACATTTGGGAGCCTTTAATATGGTACAAGCTTCTTTTAAGATTTAATAGTATATTTGTAGAATTAGTATATACATACAAAGTGCCATTTCAACCTTAATAATATAGATAAACATCTAGAGCTACC
>NW_007257168.1:56388-58454 GCF_000164805.1 Carlito syrichta | reverse complement strand
ACATTCCTTAGGAATTGGTTGGGCTATAATTAAGAGTTTCTATAGTGTAGGTAGAATTAGCATAAAATAGAGAGGAATTGGGATTTAGGTTGGTTATTAGGTGTTGTGTATGTATAGGTTTTAAAAGTTATTGATTATTAGAATATTATGATATTAGAATTGTTGTATTGCTTTTGAGAGATATTAACCAAGCATGAGGAACAGTGAGATAGTTTTGGGATCCTCATTCCTCATGCTTGGGGAAACACCTGGTGGGTAGGGGACGCCCCTCATCCACCTGGCTCTATGTTCATGTAAATGTCTTATGATTTAATTAGGATTGCCCTTCCTCTTACTCCAGGAAACACCTGGTGGGTGAGGAATGCCCCTCATTCACCTGGCTTTGTGTTCATGTAAAAGTTTTGTGATTGTTCTTCCTCATGGCTGAGGAAACACCTGCTGGGTAGGGGGCAGCCCTCCTGCACCAGGCTTTGTGTTCACGTGAAAGACTTGTGAGACTGCCTGTGTAAAATTTGGGGATAAATACCCGCTGTAAGTTTCAATACATGGCTTCTGCACTAGACAGAGTCCAGCTTCTTTCTTTTCCCCAGTCTCTTTCTTTCTTTTAATATCTATCCCTCCAGAATAATCGCCAAGGCCATCACACCTTCCAAGGAACCTCCTAAATCTCTTTAGGGGCTGGCCCCCCAAAAGTGGTTTAGTCACTTTTTCACGTTGTATGAAAGGTATCTGCAATGTGGGATGTGTATTGTGAAATGTGTGTTTACCAGTTTTATAGTGTTCCCAGGTGTTTTTGCAACTGGGTGCCTACTGTATGAGATATGTTCCCCACTCCTGCATGTTGAATAATATAATTTCATACTGGGTATTTTGTATGAGTGCTTTCTGTCACTGTTGTGTGTTGTGTAAAATGTGTCTGTAACTTGGGTATGTTATGTGAAACATGTTTTTACTGTCTTAGAATGATTTCGGGGGGGTTGCAACAGTTTGCATGCAGTATGAGATGTGTCCCTATCTGTTGTAGGATGAAAGAGATTACTTTTAAATGGGTACATTTTTGGTTGAGTTTTCTCTGTCACTGCTGCTCGTTGTGTAAAAAGTTTCTCTATCATGTTTATGTTTTGTGAAATATGTGTTTAACTGTCTATTCTTATATGCAGGAATTTTCTAAATTGTGCATTCTTTACAAAATATGTCACTCTCTGTTTCATGGTGGGTTCATATTTGGGTGAGGTTTGTCTGTCATTGTTGTACATTGTATGTAATTTTTCTCTAACTTGGGGCATCATGTATGAAATGTGGTGTTAATTATTTTACCTTTTATGTTGGTTTTTACAAAACTGTGTGCATGCTGTATGAGATATGTTCCCCTGCATTGTATATTCCATGAGATCATTCATGCTGGGTGCATTCACGAATGAGGTAGTTTTGTCACTTATTTACATCTTATGAAAGCTGTTTGTTAATGAACATTTGCATACCTAACCCTGAATTGTACCCCACATTTTTAAAATAAAAAATTTTAAAGTTAAAAAAAAAGAAAGGTGTTTGCAACATGGGGTTTGTTGTGTGAAATATGAGTTTACATACCTCAAAATAGTAAAAGCCATCTACAAGAAACTCATAGCCAGCATACTCCTAAACAGTCAAAAACTGGAACCATTTCCCTTGAAAACTGGAACAAGACAAGGATGCCCACTCTCACCCCTCCTGTTCAATGTAGTATTGGAAGTCCTGGCTAGAGCAATCAGAGAAGAGAAGGCAATCAGGGGTATCCAAATAGGAAAAGAGGAAGTCAAGTTATCTCTCTTTGCAGATGACATGGTTGTGGACCTTGAAAACCCAAGAGAATCTGTCAAAAACCTCCTTACACTGATAAAAGCCTTTGGCAGAGTCTCAGGATACAAAATAAATGTGCAAAAGACAATCGCATTTCTTTACACCAATAATAAACAAACAGAAACCCAAATAAAAACCACAATTCCATTCACAATAGCCATAAAAATATGAAATACCTTGGCATCTTCCTAACCAGAAACATGAAAGACCTTTACAATGAAAACTAC
>NW_007257168.1:55092-56038 GCF_000164805.1 Carlito syrichta | reverse complement strand
CCACCACCTACCACTGGGGAGAGAGAACCTATTCAGTAAATGGTGCTGGGAAAACTGGCTGACCACATGCAGAAGACTCAAACAAAACCCCTGTCTATCCCACACACAAAAATTAACTCTAAATGGATCAGAGACCTAAATGTAAAACCTCAAACCATAAGAATCTTAGAAAATGCAGTACACACCTTATGGAAATTGGAACTGGCATCCAATTTCTGAACAAAACCCGAAGCACACGGGCCATAAGAGAGAAGATAGACAAGTGGGACCTCATCAAACTGACGAGCTTTTGCAAAGCTAAGAGCCCATCAAGAGAGCAGGGAGACAGCCCACAGACTGGGAAAAAGTATTTGCCAATTCCATATCTGACAAAGGCCTAACATCTTGGATCTACAAGGAACTCAAACGTGCTGAAAAGAAAAAAACAAACAACCCCATTGCAAAGTGGGCAAAAGATATGAGCAGACACTTCTCAAAGAAGACATACAAGTGGCCAACAGAAACATGAAGAAATGTTCAGCCTCACTGTTCATCCAGGAGATGCAAATAAAAACTACACTGAGATACAACCTAACTCCAGTCAGAATGGCCATTATCACTAACTCAAAAAATAACAGAAGCTGGAGAGGATGTGGTGAAAAGGGAACACTCCTACACTGTTGGTGGGAGTGTAAACTAGTGCAGCCTCTGTGGAAATCAGTGTGCCGATTCCTAAAAGCTCTAAAAATCAACCTTCCATATGACTCCACAACCCCCCTACTGGGAATATACCCTGAAGAACCCAAATCACTCTGTAAAAAAAGATACCTACACACGTATGTTTATGGCAGCATTGTTCACAATAGCAAGATCATGGAACCAACCATGCTGTCCATCAAAAGAGGACTGGATTTTAAAAATGTGGTACATATACACAATGGAATATTATACAGCCATAAAAAAGAAC